>NW_025961896.1:0-41462 GCF_023159225.1 Perognathus longimembris pacificus | reverse complement strand
ATAAAAACAGCTATAGCTTGTTAAGGTAATTACACAGGGGAAAGGGTAATGTACCGGGAACTCCTCAGAAGAATCTGATTTGTGGTGAGGGGAGAGAGATAAAAGCTCATTTAGGAACGACAGGAATATGCTGCGTACGTAGCTGTTTATCAGTAAATATCTCCACTGAGATTAAGAAAAGCAGTAGCTTAATAAATTAAGTACTTTCTGGTATTGTTACTGTACTGGTAACTGCCAAAAAGAATCTGAATTTTGGTGAGGGAATACAGAAAAAAGCTTATTTAGGACCTGCACTTACGAATGGGGTAGGCAGCTGTATATCAGGGAGTAAACCTTCTGAGAATAAAAACAGCTGGAGCTTGTTAAGGTAATTACACCGGGGAAAGGATAATGTACTGGGAACTCCTCAGAAGAATCTGATTTGTGGTGAGGGGAGAGAGATAAAAGCTCATTTAGGAACGACATGAACATGCTGCGTAGGTAGCTGTTTATCAGTAAATATCTCCACTGAGATTAAGAAAAGCAGTAGCTTAATAAATTAACTACTTCCTTGTATGGTTACTGTACTGGTAACTCCCCAAAAGAATCTGAATTGTGGTGAGGGAACAGAGAAAAAAGCTCATTTAGGACCTGCACTTACAAAGAAGGTAGGCAGCTGTATATCAGGGAGTAAACCTTCTGAGATTAAAAACAGCTGGAGCTTGTTAAGGTAATTACACAGGGGAAAGGACAATGTACTGGGAACTCCTCAGAAGAATCTGATTTTTGGTGAGGGGAGAAAGATTAAAGCTCATTTAGGAACGACATGAACATGCTGCGTACATAGCTGTTTATCAGTAAATATCTCCACTGAGATTAAGAAAAGCAGTAACTTAATAAATTAAGTATGTCCTGGAATGGTTACTGTACTGGTAACTCCCCAAAAGAATCTGGATAGTGGTGAGGGAACAGAGAAAAAAGATCATTTAAGACCTGCACTTACGAAGGGGGTAGGCAGCAGTATATCAGGGAGTAAACCTTCTGAGAATAAAAACAGCTGGAGCTCGTTAAGGTAATTACACAGGGGAAAGGATAATGTACTGGGATCTCCTCAGAAGAATCTGATTTGTGGTGAGGGGAGAGAGATAAAAGCTCATTTAGGAACGACATGAACATGCTGCGTAGTTAGCTGTTTATCAGTAAATATCTCCACTGAGATTAAGAAAAGCAGTACCTTAATAAATTAAGTACTTCCTGGTATGGCTACTGTACTGCTAACTCCCCAAAAGAATCTGGATTGTGGGGAGGGAACAGAGAAAAAAGCTCATTTAGGACCTGCACTTACGAAGGGGGTAGGCAGCGGTATATCATGGAGTAAACCTTCTGGGAATAAAAACAGCTGGAGCTCGTTAAGGTAATTACACAGGGGAAAGGATAATGTACTGGGAACTCCTCAGAAGAATCTGATTTGTGGTGAGGGGAGAGAGATAAAAGCTCATTTATGAACGACATGAACATGCTGCGTAGGTAGCTGTTTATCAGTAAATATCTCCAATGAGATTAAGAAAAGCAGTAGCTTAATAAATTAAGTACTTCCTGGTATGGTTCCTGTACTGCTAACTCCCCAAAATAATCTGGATTGTGGGGAGGGAACAGAGGAAAAAGCTCATTTTGGACCTGCACTTATGAAGGGGGTAGGCAGCAGTGTATCAGGGAGTAAACCTTCTGAGAATAAAAACAGCTGGAGCTTGTTAAGGTAATTACACAGGGGAAAGGCTAATAAACTGGGAACTCCTCAGAAGAATTAGATTTGTGGTGAGGGGAGAGAGATAAAAGCTCATTTAGGAACGACATGAACATGCTGCGTAGGTAGCTGTTTATCAGTAAATATCTCCACTGAGATTAAGAAAAGCAGTAGCTTAATAAATTAAGTACTTCCTGGTATGGTTACTCTACTGTTGACTCCCCCAAAGAATCTGCATTGTGGTGAGGGAACAGAGAAAAAAGCTCATTTAGGACCTGCACTTACGAAGGGGGTAGGCAGCTGTATATCAGGGAGTAAACCTTCTGAGAATAAAAACAGCTGGAGCTTGTTAAGGTAATTACACAGGGGAAAGGATAATGTACTGGGAACTCCTCAGACGAATCTGATTTGTGGTGAGGGGAGAGAGATAAAAGCTCATTTAAGAACGACATGAACATGCTGCGTACGTAGCTGTTTATCAGTAAATATCTCCACTGAGATTAAGAAAAGCAGTAGCTTAATAAATTAAGTACTTCCTGGTATGGTTACTGTACTGGAATCTCTCCAAAAGTATCTGGATTGTGGTGAGGGAACAGAGAAAAAAGCTCATTTAGGACCTGCACTTACGAAGGGGGTAGGCAGCTGTATATCAGGGAGTAAACCTTCTGAGAATAAAACCAGCTGGAACTTGTTAAGGTAATTACACAGGGGAAAGCATAATGTACTGGGAACTCCTCAGAAGAATCTGATTTGTGGTGAGGGGAGAGAGATAAAAGCTCATTTAGGAACGACATGAACATGCTGCGTACGTAGCTGTTTATCAGTAAATATCTCCACTGAGATTAAGAAAAGCAGTAGCTTAATAAATTAAGTACTTGCTGGTATGGTTACTGTACTGGTAACTCCCCAAAAGAATCTGGATTGTGTTGAGGGAACAGAGAAAAAAGCTCATTTAGGACCTGCACTTACGAAGGGGTAGGCAGCTGTATATCAGGGAGTCAACCTTCTGAGAATAAAAACAGCTGGAGCTTGTTAAGGTAATTACACAGGGGAAAGGATAATGTACTGGGAACTCCTCAGAAGAATCTGATTTGTGGTGAGGGGAGAGAGATAAAAGCTCATTTAGGAACGACATGAACATGCTGCGTAGGTAGCTGTTTATCAGTAAATATCTCCACTGAGATTAAGAAAAGCAGTAGCTTAATAAATTAAGTACTTCCTGGTATGGTTACTGTACTGGTCACTCCCCAAAAGAGTCTGGATTGTTTTGAGGGAACAGAGAAAAAAGCTCATTTAGGACCTGCACTTACGAAGGGGGTAGGCAGCTGTATATCAGGGAGTAAACCTTCTGAGAATAAAAACAGCTGGATCTTGTTAAGGTAATTACACAGGGGAAAGGATAATGTACTGGGAACTCCTCAGAAGAATCTGATTTGTGGTGAGGGGAGAGAGATAAAAGCTCATTTAGGAACGACATGAACATGCTGCGTACGTAGCTGTTTATCAGTAAATATCTCCACTGAGATTAAGAAAAGCAGTAGCTTAATAAATTAAGTACTTCCTGGTATGGTTACTGCACTGGAATCTCTCCAAAAGAATCTGGATTGTGGTGAGGGAACAGAGAAAAAAGCTCATTTAAGACCTGCACTTACGAAGGGGGTAGGCAGCTGTATATCAGGGAGTAAACCTTCTGAGAATAAAACCAGCTGGAGCTTATTAAGGTAATTACACAGGGGAAAGCATAATGTACTGGGAACTCCTCAGAAGAATCTGATTTGTGGTGAGGGGAGAGAGATAAAAGCTCATTTAGGAACGACATGAACATGCTGCGTACGTAGCTGTTTATCAGTAAATATCTCCACTGAGATTAAGAAAAGCAGTAGCTTAATAAATTAAGTACTTCCTGGTATGGTTACTGTACTGGTCACTCCCCAAAAGAATCTGGATTGTGTTGAGGCAACAGAGAAAAAAGCTCATTTAGGACCTACACTTACGAAGGGGGTAGGCAGCTGTATATCAGGGAGTAAACCTTCGGAGAATAAAAACAGCTGGAGCTTGTTAAGGTAATTACACAGGGGAAAGGATAATGTACGGGGAACTCCTCAGAAGAATCTGATTTGTGGTGAGGGGAGAGAGATAAAAGCTCATTTAGGAACGACATGAACATGCTGCGTACGTAGCTGTTTATCAGTAAATATCTCCACTGAGATTAAGAAAAGCAGTAGCTTAATAAATTAAGTACTTCCTGGTATGGTTACTGTACTGGTAACTCCCCAAAAAAATCTGGATTGTGGTGAGGGAACAGAGAAAAAAGCTCACTTAGGACCAGCACTTACGAAGGGGGTAGGCAGCTTTATATCAGGGAGTAAACCTTCTGAGAATAAAAACAGCTGGAGCTTGTTAAGGTAATTACACAGGGGAAAAGATGAAGTACTGGGAACTCCTCAGAATAATCTGATTTGTGGTGAGGGGAGAGAGATAAAAGCTCATTTAGGAACGACATGAACATGCTGCGTACGTAGCTGTTTATCAGTAAATATCTCAACTGAGATTAAGAAAAGCAGTAGCTTAATAAATTAAGTACTTCCTGGTATGGTTACTGTACTGGTAACTCCCCAAAAGAATCTGGATTGTGGTGAGGGAACAGAGAAAAAAGCTCATTTAGGACCTACACTTACGAAGGGGGTAGGCAGCTGTATATCAGGGAGTAAACCTTCTGAGAATAAAAACAGCTGGAGCTTGTTAAGGTAATTACACAGGGGAAAGGATAATGTACTGGGAACTCCTCAGAAGAATCTGATTTGTGGTGAGGGGAGAGAGATAAAAGCTCATTTAGGAACGACATGAACATGCTGCCAAGGTAGCTGTTTATCAGTAAATATCTCCACTGAGATTAAGAAAAGCAGTAGCTTAAGAAATTAAGTACTTCCTGGTATGGTTACTGTACCGGTAACTCCCCAAAAGAATCTGGATTGTGGTGAGGGAACAGAGAAAAAAGCTCATTTAGGACCTGCACTTAAGAAGGGGGTAGGCAGCAGTATATCAGGGAGTAAACGTTCTGAGAATAAAAACAGCTGGAGCTTGTTAAGGTAATTACACAGGGGAAAGGATAATGTACCGGGAACTCCTCAGAAGAATCTGATTTGTGGTGAGGGGAGAGAGATAAAAGCTCATTTAGGAACGACATGAACATGCTTCGTAGGTAGCTGTTTATCAGTAAATATCTCCACTGAGATTAAGAAAAGCAGTAGCTTAATAAATTAAGTACTTCCTGGTATGGTTACTGTACTGATAACTCCCCAAAAGAATCTGGATTGTGGTGAGGGAACAGAGAAAAAAGCTCATTTAGGACCCGCACTTACGAAGGGGGTAGGCAGCTGTATATCAGGGAGTAAACCTTCTGAGAATAAAAACAGCTGGAGCTTGTTAAGGTAATTACACCAGGGAAAGGATAATGTACTGGGAACTCCTCAGAAGAATCTGATTTGTGGTGAGGGGAGAGAGATAAAAGCTCATTTAGGAACGACATGAACATGCTACGTAGGTAGCTGTTTATAAGTAAATATCTCCACTGAGATTAAGAAAAGCAGTAGCTTAATAAATTAAGTACTTCCTGTTATGGTTACTGTACTGGTAACTCCCCAAAAGAATCTGGATTGTGGTGAGGGAACAGAGAAAAAGCTCATTTAGGACCTGCACTTACGAAGGGGGTAGGCAGCTGTATATCAGGGAGTAAACCTTCTGAGAATAAAAACAGCTGGAGCTTGTTAAGGTAATTACACAGGGGAAAGGATAATGTACTGGGAACTCCTCAGAAGAATCTGATTTGTGGTGAGGGGAGAGAGATAAAAGCTCATTTATGAACGACATGAACATGCTGCGTAGGTAGCTGTTTATCAGTAAATATCTCCACTGAGATTAACCAAAGCAGTAGCTTAATAAATTAAGTACTTCCTGGTATGGTTACTGTACTGGTAACTCCCCAAAACAATCTGGATTGTGGAGCGGGAACAGAGAAAAAAGCTCATTTAGGACCTTCACTTACTAAGGGGGTAGGCAGCTGTACATCAGGGAGTATCCCTTCTGGGAATAAAAACAGCTGGAGCTTGTTAAGGTAATTACACAGGGGAAAGGATAATGTACTGGGAACTCCTCAGAAGAATCTGATTTGTGGTGAGGGGAGAGAGATAAAAGCTCATTTAGGAACGACATGAACATGCTGCATAGGTAGCTGTTTATCAGTAAATATCTCCAATGAGATTAAGAAAAGCAGTAGCTTAATAAATTAAGTACTTCCTGGTATGGTTACTCTACTGGTAATTCCCCAAAAGAATCTCGATTGTGGTGAGGGAATAGAGAAGAAAGCTCATTTAGGACCTGCACATACGAAGGGGGTAGGCAGCAGTATATCAGGGATTAAACCTTCTGAGAATAAAAACAGCTGGAGCTTGTTAAGGTAATTACACAGGGGAAAGGATAATGTACTGGGAACTCCTCAGAAGAATCTGATTTGTGGTGAGGGGAGAGAGATAAAAGCTCATTTAGGAACGACATGAACATCCTGCGTAGGTAGCTGTTTATCAGAAAATATCTCCACTGAGATTAAGAAAAGCAGTAGCTTAATAAATTAAGTACTTCCTGGTATGGTTACTGTACTGGTAACTCCCCAAAAGAATCTGGATTGTGGTGAGGGAACAGAGAAAAAAGCTCATTTAGGACCTGCACTTACGAAGGGGGTAGGCAGCTGTATATCAGGGAGTAAACCTTCTGAGAATAAAAACAGCTGGAGCTTGTTAAGGTAATTACACAGGGGAAAGGATATTGTACAGGGAACTCCTCAGAAGAATCTGATTTGTGGTGAGGGGAGAGAGATAAATGCTCATCTAGGAACGACATGAACATACTTCGTAGGTAGCTGTTTATCAGTAAATATCTCCACTGAGATTAAGAAAAGCAGTAGCTTAATAAATTAAGTACTTCCTGGTATGGTTACTGTACTGGTAACTCCCCAAAAGAATCTGGATTGTGGTGAGGGAACAGAGAAAAAAGCTCATTTAGGACCTGCACTTACGAAGGGGGTAGGCAGCTGTATATCAGGGAGTAAACCTTCTGAGAATAAAAACAGCTGGAGCTTGTTAAGGTAATTACACAGGGGAAAGGATAATGTACTGGGAACTCCTCAGAAGAATCTGATTTGTGGTGAGGGGACAGAGATAAAAGCTCATTTAGGAACGATATGAACATGCTGCGTAGGTAGGTGTTTATCAGTAAATATCTCCACTGAGATTAAGAAAAGCAGTAGCTTAAGAAATTAAGTACTTCCTGGTATGGTTACTGTACCGGTAACTCCCCAAAAGAATCTGGATTGTCGTGAGGGAACAGAGAAAAAAGCTCATTTAGGACCTGCACTTAAGAAGGGGGTAGGCAGCAGTATATCAGGGAGTAAACCTTCTGAGAATAAAAACAGCTGGAGCTTGTTAAGGTAATTACACAGGGGAAAGGATAATGTACCGGGAACTCCTCAGAAGAATCTGATTTGTGGTGAGGGGAGAGAGATAAAAGCTCATTTAGGAACGACATGAACATGCTGCGTAGGTAGCTGTTTATCAGTAAATATCTCCACTGAGATTAAGAAAAGCAGTAGCTTAATAAATTAAGTACTTCCTGGTATGGTTACTGTACTGATAACTCCCCAAAAGAATCTGGATTGTGGTGAGGGAACAGAGAAAAAAGCTCATTTAGGACCTGCACGTACGAAGGGGGTAGGCAGCTGTATATCAGGGAGTAAACCTTCTGAGAATAAAAACAGCTGGAGCTTGTTAAGGTAATTACACCGGGGAAAGGATAATGTACTGGGAACTCCTCAGAAGAATCTGATTTGTGGTGAGGGGAGAGAGATAAAAGCTCATTTAGGAACGACATGAACATGCTGCGTAGGTAGCTGTTTATCAGTAAATATCTAAACTGAGATTAAGAAAAGCAGTAGCTTAAGAAATTAAGTACTTCCTGGTATGGTTACTGTACCGGTAACTCCCCAAAAGAATCTGGATTGTGGTGAGGGAACAGAGAAAAAAGCACATTTAGGACCTGCACTTAAGAAGGGGGTAGGCAGCAGTATATCAGGGAGTAAACCTTCTGAGAATAAAAACAGCTGGAGCTTGTTAAGGTAATTACACAGGGGAAAGGATAATGTACCGGGAACTCCTCAGAAGAATCTGATTTGTGGTGAGGGGAGAGAGATAAAAGCTCATTTAGGAACGACATGAACATGCTACGTAGGTAGCTGTTTATCAGTAAATATCTCCACTGAGATTAAGAAAAGCAGTAGCTTAATAAATTAAGTACTTCCTGTTATGGTTACTGTACTGGTAACTCCCCAAAAGAATCTGGATTGTGGTGAGGGAACAGGGAAAAAGCTCATTTAGGACCTGCACTTACGAAGCGGGTAGGCAGCTGTATATCAGGGAGTAAACCTTCTGAGAATAAAAACAGCTGGAGCTTGTTAAGGTAATTACACAGGGGAAAGGATAATGTACTGGGAACTCCTCACAAGAATCTGATTTGTGGTGAGGGGAGAGAGATAAAAGCTCATTTAAGAACGACATGAACATGCTGCGTAGGTAGCTGTTTATCAGTAAATATCTCCACTGTGATTAACCAAAGCAGTAGCTTCATAAATTAAGTACTTCCTGGTATGGTTACTGTACTTGTAACTCCCCAAAAGAATCTGGATTGTGGTGAGGGAACAGAGAGAAAACCTCATTTAGGACCTGCACTTACGAAGGGGGTAGTCAGCTGTATATCAGGGAGTAAACCTTCTGAGAATAAAAACAGCTGGAGCTTGTTAAGGTAATTACACAGGAGAAAGGATAAGGTAGTGGGAACTCCTCAGAAGAATCTGATTTGTGGTGAGGGGAGAGAGATAAAAGCTCATTTAGGAACGACATGAACATGCTGCGTAGGTAGCTGGTTATCAGTATATATCTCCACTGAGATTAAGAAACGCAGTAGCTTAATAAATTAAGTACTTCCTGGTATGGTTCCTGTACTGTTTACTCCAGAAAAGAATCTGGATTGTGGTGAGGGAACAGAGAAAAAAGCTCATTTAGGACCTGCACTTATGAAGGGGGTAGGCAGCAGTATATCAGGGAGTAAACCTTCTGAGAATAAAAACAGCTGGAGCTTGTTAAGGTAATTACACAGTGGAAAGGATAATGTACTGGGAACTCCTCAGAAGAATCTGATTTGTGGTGAGGGGAGAGATATAAAAGCTCATTTAGGAACTACATGAACATTCTGCGTAGGTAGCTGTTTATCAGTAAATATCTCCACTGAGATTAAGAAAAGCAGTAGCTTCATAAATTAAGTACTTCCTGGTATGGTTACTGTACTGGTAACTCCCCAAAAGAATCTGGATTGTGGTGAGGGAACAGAGAAAAAAGCTCATTTATTACCTGCACTTACGAAGGGGTAGGCACCTGTATATCAGGGAGTAAACCGTCTGAGAATAAAAACAGCTGGAGCTTGTTAAGGTAATTACACAGGGGAAAGGATTATACTGGGAACTCCTCAGAAGATTCTGATTTGTGGTGAGGGGAGAGAGATAAAAGCTCATTTAGGAACGACAGGAACATGCTGCGTAGGTAGCGGTTTATCAGGAAATATCTACACTGAGATTAAGAAAAGCAGTAGCTTAATTAATTATGTACTTCCTGGTATGGTTACTGTACTGGTAACTCCCCAAAAGAATCTGGATTGTGGTGAGGGACCAGAGAAAAAAGCTCATTTAGGACCTGCACTTACGAAGGGGGTAGGCAGCTGTATATCAGCGAGTAAACCTTCTGAGAATAAAAATAGCTGGAGCTTGTTAAGGTAATTACACTGGGGAAAGGATAATGTACTGGGAACTCCTCAGAAGAATCTGATTTGTGCTGAGGGGAGAGAGATAAAAGCTCATATAGGAACCACATGAACATGCTGCGTAGGTAGCTGTTTATCAGTAAATATCTCCACTGAGATTAAGAAAAGCAGAAGTTTAATAAATTAAGTACTTCCTGGTATGGGTACTGTACTGGTAACTCCACAAAAGAATCTGGATTGTGGTGAGGGAACAGAGAAAAAAGCTCATTTAGGACCTACACTTACGAAGGGGGTAGGCAGCTGTATATCAGGGAGTAAACCTTCTGATAATAAAAACAGCTGGAGCTTGTTAAGGTAATTACACAGGGGAAAGGATAATGTACTGGGAACTCCTCAGATGAATCTGATTTGTGGTGAGGGGAGAGAGATAAAAGCTCATTTAGGAACGATATAAACCTGCTGCGTAGGTAGCTGTTTATCAGTAAATATCTCCACTGAGATTAAGAAAAGCAGTAGCTTAATAAATTAAGTACTTCCTGGTATGGTTACTGTACTGGAATCTCTCCAAAAGTATCTGGATTGTGGTGAGGGAACAGAGAAAAAAGCTCATTTAGGACCTGCACTTACGAAGGGGGTAGGCAGCTGTATATCAGGGAGTAAACCTTCTGAGAATAAAACCAGCTGGAGCTTGTTAAGGTAATTACACAGGGGAAAGCATAATGTACTGGGAACTCCTCAGAAGAATCTGATTTGTGGTGAGGGGAGAGAGATAAAAGCTCATTTAGGAACGACATGAACATGCTGCGTACGTAGCTGTTTATCAGTAAATATCTCCACTGAGATTAAGAAAAGCAGTAGCTTAATAAATTAAGTACTTGCTGGTATGGTTACTGTACTGGTAACTCCCCAAAAGAATCTGGATTGTGTTGAGGGAACAGAGAAAAAAGCTCATTTAGGACCTGCACTTACGAAGGGGTAGGCAGCTGTATATCAGGGAGTCAACCTTCTGAGAATAAAAACAGCTGGAGCTTGTTAAGGTAATTACACAGGGGAAAGGATAATGTACTGGGAACTCCTCAGAAGAATCTGATTTGTGGTGAGGGGAGAGAGATAAAAGCTCATTTAGGAACGACATGAACATGCTGCGTAGGTAGCTGTTTATCAGTAAATATCTCCACTGAGATTAAGAAAAGCAGTAGCTTAATAAATTAAGTACTTCCTGGTATGGTTACTGTACTGGTAACTCCCCAAAAGAATCTGGATTGTGGTGAGGGAACAGAGAAAAAAGCTCATTTAGGACCTGCACTTACGAAGGGGGTAGGCAGCTGTATATCAGGGAGTAAACCTTCTGAGAATAAAAACAGCTGGATCTTGTTAAGGTAATTACACAGGGGAAAGGATAATGTACTGGGAACTCCTCAGAAGAATCTGATTGGTGGTGAGGGGAGAGAGATAAAAGCTCATTTAGGAACGACATGAACATGCTGCGTACGTAGCTGTTTATCAGTAAATATCTCCACTGAGATTAAGAAAAGCAGTAGCTTAATAAATTAAGTACTTCCTGGTATGGTTACTGCACTGGAATCTCTCCAAAAGAATCTGGATTGTGGTGAGGGAACAGAGAAAAAAGCTCACTTAAGACCTGCACTTACGAAGGGGGTAGGCAGCTGTATATCAGGGAGTAAACCTTCTGAGAAAAAAACCAGCTGGAGCTTGTTAAGGTAATTACACAGGGGAAAGCATAATGTACTGGGAACTCCTCAGAAGAATCTGATTTGTGGTGAGGGGAGAGAGATAAAAGCTCATTTAGGAACGACATGAACATGCTGCGTACGTAGCTGTTTATCAGTAAATATCTCCACTGAGATTAAGAAAAGCAGTAGCTTAATAAATTAAGTACTTCCTGGTATGGTTACTGTACTGGTCACTCCCCAAAAGAATCTGGATTGTGTTGAGGCAACAGAGAAAAAAGCTCATTTAGGACCTACACTTACGAAGGGGGTAGGCAGCTGTATATCAGGGAGTAAACCTTCTGAGAATAAAAACAGCTGGAGCTTGTTAAGGTAATTACACCAGGGAAAGGATAATGTACTGGCAACTCCTCAGAAGAATCTGATTTGTGGTGAGGGGAGAGAGATAAAAGCTCATTTAGGAACGACATGAACATGCTACGTAGGTAGCTGTTTATAAGTAAATATCTCCACTGAGATTAAGAAAAGCAGTAGCTTAATAAATTAAGTACTTCCTGTTATGGTTACTGTACTGGTAACTCCCCAAAAGAATCTGGATTGTGGTGAGGGAACAGAGAAAAAGCTCATTTAGGACCTGCACTTACGAAGGGGGTAGGCAGCTGTATATCAGGGAGTAAACCTTCTGAGAATAAAAACAGCTGGAGCTTGTTAAGGTAATTACACAGGGGAAAGGATAATGTACTGGGAACTCCTCAGAAGAATCTGATTTGTGGTGAGGGGAGAGAGATAAAAGCTCATTTATGAACGACATGAACATGCTGCGTAGGTAGCTGTTTATCAGTAAATATCTCCACTGAGATTAACCAAAGCAGTAGCTTAATAAATTAAGTACTTCCTGGTATGGTTACTGTACTGGTAACTCCCCAAAACAATCTGGATTGTGGAGCGGGAACAGAGAAAAAAGCTCATTTAGGACCTTCACTTACTAAGGGGGTAGGCAGCTGTACATCAGGGAGTATCCCTTCTGGGAATAAAAACAGCTGGAGCTTGTTAAGGTAATTACACAGGGGAAAGGATAATGTACTGGGAACTCCTCAGAAGAATCTGATTTGTGGTGAGGGGAGAGAGATAAAAGCTCATTTAGGAACGACATGAACATGCTGCGTAGGTAGCTGTTTATCAGTAAATATCTCCAATGAGATTAAGAAAAGCAGTAGCTTAATAAATTAAGTACTTCCTGGTATGGTTACTCTACTGGTAATTCCCCAAAAGAATCTCGATTGTGGTGAGGGAATAGAGAAGAAAGCTCATTTAGGACCTGCACATACGAAGGGGGTAGGCAGCAGTATATCAGGGATTAAACCTTCTGAGAATAAAAACACCTGGAGCTTGTTAAGGTAATTACACAGGGGAAAGGATAATGTACTGGGAACTCCTCAGAAGAATCTGATTTGTGGTGAGGGGAGAGAGATAAAAGCTCATTTAGGAACGACATGAACATCCTGCGTAGGTAGCTGTTTATCAGAAAATATCTCCACTGAGATTAAGAAAAGCAGTAGCTTAATAAATTAAGTACTTCCTGGTATGGTTACTGTACTGGTAACTCCCCAAAAGAATCTGGATTGTGGTGAGGGAACAGAGAAAAAAGCTCATTTAGGACCTGCACTTACGAAGGGGGTAGGCAGCTGTATATCAGGGAGTAAACCTTCTGAGAATAAAAACAGCTGGAGCTTGTTAAGGTAATTACACAGGGGAAAGGATAATGTACAGGGAACTGCTCAGAAGAATCTGATTTGTGGTGAGGGGAGAGAGATAAATGCTCATCTAGGAACGACATGAACATACTTCGTAGGTAGCTGTTTATCAGTAAATATCTCCACTGAGATTAAGAAAAGCAGTAGCTTAATAAATTAAGTACTTCCTGGTATGGTTACTGTACTGGTAACTCCCCAAAAGAATCTGGATTGTGGTGAGGGAACAGAGAAAAAAGCTCATTTAGGACCTGCACTTACGAAGGGGGTAGGCAGCTGTATATCAGGGAGTAAACCTTCTGAGAATAAAAACAGCTGGAGCTTGTTAAGGTAATTACACAGGGGAAAGGATAATGTACTGGGAACTCCTCAGAAGAATCTGATTTGTGGTGAGGGGAGAGAGATAAAAGCTCATTTAGGAACGACATGAACATGCTGCGTAGGTAGCTGTTTATCAGTAAATATCTCCACTGAGATTAAGAAAAGCAGTAGCTTAAGAAATTAAGTACTTCCTGGTATGGTTACTGTACCGGTAACTCCCCAAAAGAATCTGGATTGTGGTGAGGGAACAGAGAAAAAAGCTCATTTAGGACCTGACTTAAGAAGGGGGTAGGCAGCAGTATATCAGGGAGTAAACCTTCTGAGAATAAAAACAGCTGGAGCTTGTTAAGGTAATTACACAGGGGAAAGGATAATGTACCGGGAACTCCTCAGAAGAATCTGATTTGTGGTGAGGGGAGAGAGATAAAAGCTCATTTAGGAACGACATGAACATGCTGCGTAGGTAGCTGTTTATCAGTAAATATCTCCACTGAGATTAAGAAAAGCAGTAGCTTAATAAATTAAGTACTTCCTGGTATGGTTACTGTACTGATAACTCCCCAAAAGAATCTGGATTGTGGTGAGGGAACAGAGAAAAAAGCTCATTTAGGACCTGCACTTACGAAGGGGGTAGGCAGCTGTATATCAGGGAGTAAACCTTCTGAGAATAAAAACAGCTGGAGCTTGTTAAGGTAATTACACCGGGGAAAGGATAATGTACTGGGAACTCCTCAGAAGAATCTGATTTGTGGTGAGGGGAGAGAGATAAAAGCTCATTTAGGAACGACATGAACATGCTGCGTAGGTAGCTGTTTATCAGTAAATATCTCCACTGAGATTAAGAAAAGCAGTAGCTTAAGAAATTAAGTACTTCCTGGTATGGTTACTGTACCGGTAACTCCCCAAAAGAATCTGGATTGTGGTGAGGGAACAGAGAAAAAAGCTCATTTAGGACCTGCACTTAAGAAGGGGGTAGGCAGCAGTATATCAGGGAGTAAACCTTCTGAGAATAAAAACAGCTGGAGCTTGTTAAGGTAATTACACAGGGGAAAGGATAATGTACCGGGAACTCCTCAGAAGAATCTGATTTGTGGTGAGGGGAGAGAGATAAAAGCTCATTTAAGAACGACATGAACATGCTACGTAGGTAGCTGTTTATCAGTAAATATCTCCACTGAGATTAAGAAAAGCAGTAGCTTAATAAATTAAGTACTTCCTGTTATGGTTACTGTACTGGTAACTCCCCAAAAGAATCTGGATTGTGGTGAGGGAACAGGGAAAAAGCTCATTTAGGACCTGCACTTACGAAGCGGGTAGGCAGCTGTATATCAGGGAGTAAACCTTCTGAGAATAAAAACAGCTGGAGCTTGTTAAGGTAATTACACAGGGGAAAGGATAATGTATTGGAACTCCTCACAAGAATCTGATTTGTGGTGAGGGGAGAGAGATAAAAGCTCATTTAAGAACGACATGAACATGCTGCGTAGGTAGCTGTTTATCAGTAAATATCTCCACTGTGATTAACCAAAGCAGTAGCTTAATAAATTAAGTACTTCCTGGTATGGTTACTGTACTTGTCACTCCCCAAAAGAATCTGGATTGTGGTGAGGGAACAGAGAGAAAACCTCATTTAGGACCTGCACTTACGAAGGGGGTAGTCAGCTGTATATCAGGGAGTAAACCTTCTGAGAATAAAAACAGCTGGAGCTTGTTAAGGTAATTACACAGGAGAAAGGATAATGTAGTGGGAACTCCTCAGAAGAATCTGATTTGTGGTGAGGGGAGAGAGATAAAAGCTCATTTAGGAACGACATGAACATGCTGCGTAGGTAGCTGGTTATCAGTATATATCTCCACTGAGATTAAGAAACGCAGTAGCTTAATAAATTAAGTACTTCCTGGTATGGTTCCTGTACTGTTTACTCCAGAAAAGAATCTGGATTGTGGTGAGGGAACAGAGAAAAAAGCTCATTTAGGACCTGCACTTATGAAGGGGGTAGGCAGCAGTATATCAGGGAGTAAACCTTCTGAGAATAAAAACAGCTGGAGCTTGTTAAGGTAATTACACAGTGGAAAGGATAATGTACTGGGAACTCCGCAGAAGAATCTGATTTGTGGTGAGGGGAGAGATATAAAAGCTCATTTAGGAACTACATGAACATTCTGCGTAGGTAGCTGTTTATCAGTAAATATCTCCACTGAGATTAAGAAAAGCAGTAGCTTCATGAATTAAGTACTTCCTGGTATGGTTACTGTACTGGTAACTCCCCAAAAGAATCTGGATTGTGGTGAGGGAACAGAGAAAAAAGCTCATTTATTACCTGCACTTACGAAGGGGTAGGCACCTGTATATCAGGGAGTAAACCGTCTGAGAATAAAAACAGCTGGAGCTTGTTAAGGTAATTACACAGGGGAAAGGATTATACTGGGAACTCCTCAGAAGAGTCTGATTTGTGGTGAGGGGAGAGAGATAAAAGCTCATTTAGGAACGACAGGAACATGCTGCGTAGGTAGCGGTTTATCAGGAAATATCTACACTGAGATTAAGAAAAGCAGTAGCTTAATTAATTATGTACTTCCTGGTATGGTTACTGTACTGGTAACTCCCCAAAAGAATCTGGATTGTGGTGAGGGACCAGAGAAAAAAGCTCATTTAGGACCTGCACTTACGAAGGGGGTAGGCAGCTGTATATCAGCGAGTAAACCTTCTGAGAATAAAAATAGCTGGAGCTTGTTAAGGTAATTACACAGGGGAAAGGATAATGTACTGGGAACTCCTCAGAAGAATCTGATTTGTGCTGAGGGGAGAGAGATAAAAGCTCATATAGGAACCACATGAACATGCTGCGTAGGTAGCTGTTTATCAGTAAATATCTCCACTGAGATTAAGAAAAGCAGAAGTTTAATAAATTAAGTACTTCCTGGTATGGGTACTGTACTGGTAACTCCACAAAAGAATCTGGATTGTGGTGAGGGAACAGAGAAAAAAGCTCATTTAGGACCTACACTTACGAAGGGGGTAGGCAGCTGTATATCAGGGAGTAAACCTTGTGATAATAAAAACAGCTGGAGCTTGTTAAGGTAATTACACAGGGGAAAGGATAATGTACTGGGAACTCCTCAGATGAATCTGATTTGTGGTGAGGGGAGAGAGATAAAAGCTCATTTAGGAACGATATAAACCTGCTGCGTAGGTAGCTGTTTATCAGTAAATATCTCCACTGAGATTAAGAAAAGCAGTAGCTTAATAAATTAAGTACTTTCTGGTATGGTTACTGTACTGGTAACTCCCCAAAGAATCTGGATTGTGGTGAGGTAACAGAGAAAAAAGCTCATTTAGGACCTGCACTTACGAAGGGGGTAGGCAGCTGTATATCAGGGAGTAAACCTTCTGAGAATAAAAACAGCTGGAACTTGTTAAGGTAATTACACAGGGGAAAAGATGAAGTACTGGAACTCCTCAGAAGAATCTGATTTGTGGTGAGGGGAGAGAGATAAAAGCTCATTTTGGAACGACGTGAACATGCTGCATACGTAGCTGTTTATCAGTAAATATCTCCACTGAGATTAAGAAAAGCAGTAGCTTAATAAATTAAGTACTTCCTGGTATGGTTACTGTACTGGTAACTCCCCAAAAGAATCTGGATTGTGGTGCGGGAACAGAGAAAAAAGCTCATTTAAGACCTGCACTTACTAAGAGTGTAGGCAGGTGTACATCAAGGAGTAAACCTTCTGAGAATAAAAACAGCTGGAGCTTGTTAAGGTAATTACACAGTCGAAAGGATAATGTACTGGGAACTCCTCAGAAGAATCTGATTTGTGTTGAGGGGAGAGAGATAAAAGCTCATTTATTAACTACATGAACATGCTGCGTAGGTAGCTGTTTATCAGTAAATATCTCCACTGAGATTAAGAAAAGCAGTAGCTTAATAAATTAAGTACTTCCTGGTATGGTTACTGTCCTGGTAACTCCCCAAAAGAATCTGGATTGTGGTGAGGGAACAGAGAAAAAAGCTCATTTAGGACCTGCACTTACGAAGGGGGTAGGCAGTTGTATATCAGGGAGTAAACCTTCTGAGAATAAAAACAGCGGGAGCTTGTTAAGGTAATTACACAGGGGAAAGGATAATGTACTGGGAACAATTCAGAAGAATCTGATTTGTGGTGAGGGGAGAGAGATAAAAGCTCATTTAGGAACGACATGAACATGCTGCGTACGTAGCTGTTTATCAGTAAATATCTCCACTGAGATTAAGAAAAGCAGTAGCTTAATAAATTAAGTACTTCCTGGTATGATTACTGTACTGGTAACTCCTCAAAAGAATCTGGATTGTGGTGAGGGAACAGAGAAAAAATCTCATTTAGGACCTGCACATACGAAGGGGGTAGGCAGCTGTATATCAGGGAGTAAACCTTCTGAGAATAAAAACAGCTGGAACTTGTTAAGGTAATTACACAGGGGAAAGGATAATGTACTGGGAACTCCTCAGAAGAATCTGATTTGTGGTGAGGGGAGAGAGATAAAAGCTCATTTAGGAACGAAATGAACATGCTGCGTAGGTAGCTGTTTATCAGTAAATATCTCCACTGAGATTAACCAAAGCAGTAGCTTAATAAATTAAGTACTTCCTGGTATGGTTACTGTACTGGTAACTCCCCAAAATAATCTGGGTTGTGGTGCGGGAACAGAGAAAAAAGCTCATTTAGGACCTGCACTTACTAAGGGGGTAGGCAGCTGTACATCAGGGAGTATCCCTTCTGGGAATAAAAACAGCTGGAGCTTGTTAAGGTAATTACACAGGGGAAAGGATAATGTACTGGGAACTCCTCAGAAGAATCTGATTTGTGGTGAGGGGAGAGAGATAAAAGCTCATTTATGAACGATATGAACATGCTGCGTAGGTAGCTGTTTATCAGTAACTATCTCCACTGAGATTAAGAATAGCAGTAGCTTAATAAATTAAGTACTTCCTGGTATGGTTACTCTACTGGTAATTCCCCAAAAGAATCTGGATTGTGGTGAGGGAATAGAGAAGAAAGCTCATTTAGGACCTGCACTTACGAAGGGGGTAGGCAGCAGTATATCAGGGAGTAAACCTGAGAATAAAAACAGCTGGAGCTTGTTAAGGTAATTACACAGGGGAAAGGATAATGTACTGGGAACTCTACAGAAGAATCTGATTTGTGGTGAGGGGAGAGAGATAAAAGCTCATTTAGGAACGACATGAACATGCTGCATATGTAGCTGTTTATAAGTAACTATCTCCAGTGAGATTAAGAAAAGCAGTAGCTTAATAAATTAAGTACTTCCTGGTATGGTTACTGTACTGGTAACTCCCCCAAAGAATCTGGATTGTGGTGAGGGAACAGAGAAAAAAGCTCATTTAGGACCTGCACTTACGAAGTGGATAGGCAGCTGTATATCAGGGAGTAAACCTTCTGAGAGTAAAAACAGCTGGAGCTTGTTAAGGTAATTACACAGGGGAAAGGGTAATGTACCGGGAACTCCTCAGAAGAATCTGATTTGTGGTGAGGGGAGAGAGATAAAAGCTCATTTAGGAACGACAGGACCATGCTGCGTACATAGCTGTTTATCAGTAAATATCTCCACTGAGATTAAGAAAAGCAGTAGCTTAATAAATTAAGTACTTCCTGGTATGGTTACTGTACTGGTAACTCCCCAAAAGAATCTGGATTGTGGTGCGGGAACAGAGAAAAAAGCTCATTTAAGACCTGCACTTACTAAGGGTGTAGGCAGGTGTACATCAAGGAGTAAACCTTCTGAGAATAAAAACAGCTGGAGCTTGTTAAGGTAATTACACAGGGGAAAGGATAATGTACTGGGAACTCCTCAGAAGAATCTGATTTGTGGTGAAGGGAGAGAGATAAAAGCTCATTTAGGAACGACATGAACATGCTGCGTAGGTAGCTGTTTATCAGTAAATATCTCCACTGAGATTAAGAAAAGCAGTAGCTTAATAAATTAAGTACTTTTTGGTATGGTTACTGTACTGGTAACTCCCCAAAAGAATCTGGATTGTGGTGAGGGAACAGAGAAAAAAGCTCACTTAGGACCTGCACTTGCGAAGGGGTTAGGCAGCTGTTAATCAGGGAGTAAACCTTCTGAGAATAAAAACAGCGGGAGCTTGTTAAGGTAATTACACAGGGGAAAGGATAATGTACTGGGAACAATTCAGAAGAATCTGATTTGTGGTGAGGGGAGAGAGATAAAAGCTCATTTAGGAACGACATGAAAATGCTGCGTAGGTAGCTGTTTATCAGTAAATATCTCCACTGAGATTAAGAAAAGCAGTAGCTTAATAAATTAAGTACTTCCTGGTATGATTACTGTACTGGTAACTCCTCAAAAGAATCTGGATTGTGGTGAGGGAACAGAGAAAAAATCTCATTTAGGACCTGCACATACGAAGGGGGTAGGCAGCTGTATATCAGGGAGTAAACCTTCTGAGAATAAAAACAGCGGGAGCTTGTTAAGGTAATTACACAGGGGAAAGGATAATGTACTGGGAACTCCTCAGAATAATCTGATTTGTTTTGAGGGTAGGGGGATAAAAGCTCATTTACGAAAGACATGAACATGCTGCGTAGTTACTGTTTATCAGTAAATATCTCCACTGAGATTAATAAAAGCAGTAGCTTAATAAATTAAGTACTTCCTGGTATGGTTACTGTACTGGTAACTCCCCAAATGAATCTGGATTGTGGTGAAGGAACAGAGAAAAAAGCTCATTTAGGAACTGCACTTACGAAGGGGGTAGGCAGCTATATATCAGGGAGTAAACATTCTGAGAATAAAAACAGCTGAAGCTTGTTAAGGTAATTACACAGGGGAAAGGATAATGTACTGGGAACTCCTCAGAAGAATCTGATTTGTGGTGAGGGGAGAGAGATAAAAGCTCATTTAGGAACGACATGAACATGCTGCGTAGGTAGCTGTTTATCAGTAAATATCTCCACTGAGATTAAGAAAAGCAGTAGCTTAATAAATTAAGTACTTTTTGGTATGGTTACTGTACTGGTAACTCCCCAAAAGAATCTGGATTGTGGTGAGGGAACAGAGAAAAAAGCTCACTTAGGACCTGCACTTGCGAAGGGGTTAGGCAGCTGTTAATCAGGGAGTAAACCTTCTGAGAATAAAAACAGCTGGAGCTTGTTAAGGTAATTACACAGGGGATAGGATAATGTACTGGGAACTCCTCAGAAGAATCTGATTTGTGGTGAGGGGAGAGAGATAAAAGCTCATTTAGGAACGACATGAACATGCTGCGTAGGTAGCTGTTTATCAGTAAATATCTCCACTGAGAATAAGAAAAGCAGTAGCTTAATAAATTAAGTAATTTTTGGTATGGTTACTGTACTGGTAACTCCCCAAAAGAATCTGGATTGTGGTGAGGGAACAGAGAAAAAAGCTCACTTAGGACCTGCACTTGCGAAGGGGTTAGGCAGCTGTTTATCAGGGAGTAAACCTTCTGAGAATAAAAACAGCTGGAGCTTGTTAAGGTAATTACACAGGGGATAGGATAATGTACTGGGAACTCCTCAGAAGAATCTGATTTGTGGTGAGGGGAGAGAGATAAAAGCTCATTTAGGAACGACATGAACATGCTGCGTAGGTAGCTGTTTATCAGTAAATATCTCCACTGAGATTAAGAAAAGCAGTAGCTTTATAAATTAAGTACTTCCTGGTATGGTTACTGTACTGGTAACTCCCCAAAAGAATCTGCATTGTGTTGAGGAAACAGAGACAAAAGCTCATTTAGGACCTGCACTTACGAAGGGGGTAGGCAGCTGTATATCAGGGAGTAAACCTTCTGAGAGTAAAAACAGCTGGAGCTTGTTAAGGTAATTACACAGGGGAAAGGGTAAAGTACCGGGAACTCCTAAGAAGAATCTGATTTGTGGTGAGGGGAGAGAGATAAAAGCTTATTTAGGAACGACAGGACCATGCTGCGTACATAGCTGTTTATCAGTAAATATCTCCACTGAGATTAAGAAAGGCAGTAGCTTTATAAATTAAGTACTTCCTGGTATGGTTACTGTACTGGTAACTCCCCAAATGAATCTGGATTGTGGTGAAGGCACAGAGAAAAAAGCTCATTTAGGAACTGCACTTACGAAGGGGGTAGGCAGCTGTATATCAGGGAGTCAACCTTCTGAGAATAAAAACAGCTGAAGCTTGTTAAGGTAATTACACAGGGGAAAGGATAATGTACTGGGAACTCCTCAGAAGAATCTGATTTGTCGTGAGGGCAGAGAGATAAAAGCTCATTTAGGAACGACATGAACATGCTGCGTAGGTAGCTGTTTATCAGTAAATATCTCCACTGAGATTAAGAAGAGCAGTAGCTTAATAAATTAAGTACTTCCTGGTATGGTTACTGTACTGGTAACTCCCCAAAAGCATCTGGATTGTGGTGAGGGAACAGAGAAAAAAGCTCATTTAGGACCTGCACTTACGAAGGGGGTAGGCAGCTGTATATCAGGGAGTAAACCTTCTGAGAATAAAAACAGCTGGAGCTTGTTAAGGTAATTACACAGGGGAAAGGATAATGTACTGGGAACTCCTCAGAAGAATCTGATTTGTGGTGAGGGGAGAGAGGTAAAAGCTCATTTAGGAACGACATGAACATGCTGCGTAGGTAGCTGTTTATCAGTAAATATCTTCACTGAGATTAAGAAAAGCAGTAGCTTAATAAATTAAGTACTTCCTGGTATGGTTACTGTACTGGTAACTCCCCAAAAGAATCTGGATTGTGGTGAGGGAACAGAGAAAAAAGCTCATTTATCACCTGCGCTTCCTAAGGGGGTAGGCAGCTGTATATCAGGGAGTAAACCTTCTGAGAATAAAAACAGCTGGAGCTTGTTAAGGTAATTACACAGGGGAAAGGATAATGTACTGGGAACTCCTCAGAAGAATCTGATTTGTGGTGAGGGGAGAGAGATAAAAGCTCATTTAGGAACGACATGAACATGCTGCGTAGGTAGCTGTTTATCAGTAAATATCTCCACTGAGATTAAGAAAAGCAGTAGCTTAATAAATTAAGTACTTCCTGGTATGGTTACTGTACTGGTAACTCCCCAAAAGAATCTGCATTGTGTTGAGGAAACAGAGAAAAAAGCTCATTTAGGACCTGCACTTAGGAAGGGGGTAGGCAGCTGTATATCAGGGAGTAAACCTTCTGAGAATAAAAACAGCTGGAGCTTGTTAAGGTAATTACACAGGGGAAAGGATAATGTACTGGGAACTCCTCAGAAAAATCTGATTTGTGGTGAGGGGAGAGAGATAAAAGCTCATTTAGGAACGACATGAACATGCTGCGTAGGTAGCTGTTTATCAGTAAATATCTCCACTGAGATTAAGAAAAGCAGTAGCTTAATAAATTAAGTACTTCCTGGTATGGGTACTGTACTGGTAACTCCCCAAAAGAATCTGCATTGTGTTGAGGGAACCGAGAAAAAAGCTCATTTAGGACCTGCACTTACGAAGGGGGTAGGCAGCTGTATATCAGGGAGTAAACCTTCTGAGAGTAAAAACAGCTGGAGCTTGTTAAGGTAATTACACAGGGGAAAGTGTAATGTACCGGGAGCTCCTCAGAAGAATCTGATTTGTGGTGAAGGGAGAGAGATAAAAGCTCATTTAGGAACGACAGGAACATGCTGCGTACATAGCTGTTTATCAGTAAATATCTCCCCTGAGTTTAAGAAAAGCAGTAGCTTAATAAATTAAGTACTTCCTGGTATGGTTACTGTACTGGTAACTCCCCAAAGGAATCTGGGTTCTGGTGAGGGAACAGAGAAAAAAGCTCATTTAGGACCTGCACTTACGAAGGGGGTAGGCAGCTGTATATCAGGGAGTAAACCTTCTGAGAATAAAAACAGCTGGAGCTTGTTAAGGTAATTACACAAGGGAAAGGATAATGTACTGGGAACTCCTCAGAACAATCTGATTTGTGGTGAGGGGTGAGAGATAAAGCTCATTTAGGAACGACATGAACATGCTGCGTAGGTAGCTGTTTATCAGTAAATATCTCCACTGAGATTAAGAAAAGCAGTAGCTTAATAAATTAAGTATTCCTGGTATGGGTACTGTACTGGTAACTCCCCAAGAGAATCTGGATTGTGGTGAGGGAACTGAGAAAAAAGCTCATTTAGGACATGCACTTACGAAGTGGGTAGGCAGTTGTATATCAGGTAGTAAACCTTCTGAGAATAAAAACAGCTGGAGCTTGTTAAGGTAATTACACAGGGGAAAGGATAATGTACTGGGAACTCCTCAGAAGAATCTGATTTGTGGTGAGGGCAGAGAGATAAATGCTCATTTAGGAACTACATGAACATGCTGCGTAAGTAGCTGTTTATCACTAAATATCTCCACGGAGATTAAGAAAAGCAGTAGCTTAATAAATTAAGTACTTCCTGGTATGGTTACTGTACTGGTAACTCCCCAAAAGAATCTGGATTGTGGTGAGGGAACAGAGAAAAAAGCTCATTTAGGACCTGCAATTACGAAGGGGGTAGGCAGCTGTATATCAGGGAGTAAACCTTCTGAGAATAAAAACAGCTGGAGCTTGTTAAGGTAATTACACAGGGGAAAGGATAATGTACTGGGAAATGCTCAGAAGAATGTGATTTGTGGTGAGGGAAGAGAGATAAAAGCTAATTTAGGAACGACATGAACATCATGCGTATGTAGCTGTTTATCAGTAAATATCTCCACTGAGATTAAGAAAAGCAGTAGCTTAAAATTAAGTACTTCCTGGTATGGTTACTGTACTGATAACTCCCCAAAAGAATCTGGATTGTGGTGAGGGAACAGAGAAAAAAGCTCATTTAGGACCTACACTTACGAAGGGGGTAGGCAGCTGTATATCAGGGAGTAAACATTCTGAGAATAAAAACAGCTGGAGCTTGTTAAGGTAATTACACTTTGGAAAGGATAAAGTACTGGGAACTCCTCAGAAGAATCTGATTCGTGGTGAGGGGAGAGAGATAAAAGCTCATTTAGGAACGACATGAACATGCTGCGTAGGTAGCTGTTTATCAGTAAATATCTCCACTGAGATTAAGAAAAGCAGTAGCTTAATAAATTAAGTACTTCCTGGTATGGTTACTGTACTGGTAACTCCCCAAAAGAATCTGCATTGTGTTGAGGAAACAGAGAAAAAAGCTCATTTAGGACCTGCACTTACGAAGGGGGTAGGCAGCTGTATATCAGGGAGTAAACCTTCTGAGAATAAAAACAGCTGGAGCTTTTTAAGGTAATTACACAGGGGAAAGGATAATGTACTGGGAACTCCTCAGAAGAATCTGATTTGTGGTGAGGGGAGAGAGATAAAAGCTCATTTAGGAACGACATGAACATGCTGCGTAGGTAGCTGTTTATCAGTAAATATCTCCACTGAGATTAAGAAAAGCAGTAGCTTAATAAATTAAGTACTTTTTGGTATGGTTACTGTACTGGTAACTCCCCAAAAGAATCTGGATTGTGGTGAGGGAACAGAGAAAAAAGCTCACTTAGGACCTGCACTTGCGAAGGGGTTAGGCAGCTGTTAATCAGGGAGTAAACCTTCTGAGAATAAAAACAGCTGGAGCTTGTTAAGGTAATTACACAGGGGATAGGATAATGTACTGGGAACTCCTCAGAAGAATCTGATTTGTGGTGAGGGGAGAGAGATAAAAGCTCATTTAGGAACGACATGAACATGCTGCGTAGGTAGCTGTTTATCAGTAAATATCTCCACTGAGAATAAGAAAAGCAGTAGCTTAATAAATTAAGTACTTTTTGGTATGGTTACTGTACTGATAACTCCCCAAAAGAATCTGGATTGTGGTGAGGGAACAGAGAAAAAAGCTCACTTAGGACCTGCACTTGCGAAGGGGTTAGGCAGCTGTTTATCAGGGAGTAAACCTTCTGAGAATAAAAACAGCTGGAGCTTGTTAAGGTAATTACACAGGGGATAGGATAATGTACTGGGAACTCCTCAGAAGAATCTGATTTGTGGTGAGGGGAGAGAGATAAAAGCTCATTTAGGAACGACATGAACATGCTGCGTAGGTAGCTGTTTATCAGTAAATATCTCCACTGAGATTAAGAAAAGCAGTAGCTTTATAAATTAAGTACTTCCTGGTATGGTTACTGTACTGGTAACTCCCCAAAAGAATCTGCATTGTGTTGAGGAAACAGAGACAAAAGCTCATTTAGGACCTGCACTTACGAAGGGGGTAGGCAGCTGTATATCAGGGAGTAAACCTTCTGAGAGTAAAAACAGCTGGAGCTTGTTAAGGTAATTACACAGGGGAAAGTGTAATGTACCGGGAGCTCCTCAGAAGAATCTGATTTGTGGTGAAGGGAGAGAGATAAAAGCTCATTTAGGAACGACAGGAACATGCTGCGTACATAGCTGTTTATCAGTAAATATCTCCCCTGAGTTTAAGAAAAGCAGTAGCTTAATAAATTAAGTACTTCCTGGTATGGTTACTGTACTGGTAACTCCCCAAAGGAATCTGGGTTCTGGTGAGGGAACAGAGAAAAAAGCTCATTTAGGACCTGCAGTTACGAAGGGGGTAGGCAGCTGTATATCAGGGAGTAAACCTTCTGAGAATAAAAACAGCTGGAGCTTGTTAAGGTAATTACACAAGGGAAAGGATAATGTACTGGGAACTCCTCAGAACAATCTGATTTGTGGTGAGGGGTGAGAGATAAAGCTCATTTAGGAACGACATGAACATGCTGCGTAGGTAGCTGTTTATCAGTAAATATCTCCACTGAGATTAAGAAAAGCAGTAGCTTAATAAATTAAGTATTCCTGGTATGGGTACTGTACTGGTAACTCCCCAAGAGAATCTGGATTGTGGTGAGGGAACTGAGAAAAAAGCTCATTTAGGACATGCACTTACGAAGTGGGTAGGCAGTTGTATATCAGGTAGTAAACCTTCTGAGAATAAAAACAGCTGGAGCTTGTTAAGGTAATTACACAGGGGAAAGGATAATGTACTGGGAACTCCTCAGAAGAATCTGATTTGTGGTGAGGGCAGAGAGATAAATGCTCATTTAGGAACTACATGAACATGCTGCGTAAGTAGCTGTTTATCACTAAATATCTCCACGGAGATTAAGAAAAGCAGTAGCTTAATAAATTAAGTACTTCCTGGTATGGTTACTGTACTGGTAACTCCCCAAAAGAATCTGGATTGTGGTGAGGGAACAGAGAAAAAAGCTCATTTAGGACCTGCAATTACGAAGGGGGTAGGCAGCTGTATATCAGGGAGTAAACCTTCTGAGAATAAAAACAGCTGGAGCTTGTTAAGGTAATTACACAGGGGAAAGGATAATGTACTGGGAAATGCTCAGAAGAATGTGATTTGTGGTGAGGGAAGAGAGATAAAAGCTAATTTAGGAACGACATGAACATCATGCGTATGTAGCTGTTTATCAGTAAATATCTCCACTGAGATTAAGAAAAGCAGTAGCTTAAAATTAAGTACTTCCTGGTATGGTTACTGTACTGATAACTCCCCAAAAGAATCTGGATTGTGGTAAGGGAACAGAGAAAAAAGCTCATTTAGGACCTGCAATTACGAAGCGGGTAGGCAGCTGTATAAAAGGGAGTAAACCTTCTGAGAATAAAAACAGCTGGAGCTTGTTAAGGTAATTACACAGGGGAAAGGATAATGTACTGGGAACTCCTGAGAAGAATCTGATTTGTGGTGAGGGGAGAGAGATAAAAGCTCAGTTAGGAACGATATGAACATGCTGCGTAGGTAGCTGTTTATCAGGGAGTAAACCTTCTGAGAATAAAAACAGCTGGAGCTTGTTAAGGTAATTACACAGGGGATAGGATAATGTACTGGCAACTCCTCAGAAGAATCTGATTTGTCGTGAGGGGAGAGAGATAAAAGCTCATTTAGGAACGACATGAACATGCTGCGTAGGTAGCTGTTTATCAGTAAATATCTCCACTGAGATTAAGAAAAGCAGTAGCTTAATAAATTAAGTACTTCCTGGTATGGTTACTGTACTGGTAACTCCCCAAAAGAATCTGCATTGTGTTGAGGAAACAGAGAAAAAAGCTCATTTAGGACCTGCACTTACGAAGGGGGTAGGCAGCTGTATATCAGGGAGTAAACCTTCTGAGAATAAAAACAGCTGGAGCTTTTTAAGGTAATTACACAGGGGAAAGGATAATGTACTGGGAACTCCTCAGAAGAATCTGATTTGTGGTGAGGGGAGAGAGATAAAAGCTCATTTAGGAACGACATGAACATGCTGCGTAGGTAGCTGTTTATCAGTAAATATCTCCACTGAGATTAAGAAAAGCAGTAGCTTAATAAATTAAGTACTTCCTGGTATGGGTACTGTACTGGTAACTCCCCAAAAGAATCTGGATTGTGGTGAGGGAACAGAGAAAAAAGCTCATTTAGGACCTGCACTTACGAAGGGGGTCGGCAGCTGTATATCAGCGAGTAAACCTTCTGAGGATAAAAATAGCTGGAGCTTGTTAAGGTAATTACACAGGGGAAAGGATAACGTACTGGGAACTCCTCAGAAGAATCTGATTTGTGCTGAGGGGAGAGAGGTAAAAGCTCATTTAGGAACCACATGAACATGCTGCGTAGGTAGCTGTTTATCAGTAAATATCTCCACTGAGATTAAGAAAAGCAGTAGCTTAATAAATTAATTACTTCCTGGTATGGTTACTGTACTGGTAACTCCCCAAAAGAATCAGGATTGTGGTGAGGGACCAGAGAAAAAAGCTCATTTAGGACATGCACTTACGAAGGGGGTAGGCAGCTGTATATCAGGGAGTAAACCTTCTGAGAATAAAAACAGCTGGAGCTTGTTAAGGGAATTACACAGGGGAAAGGATAATGTACTGGGAACTCCTCAGAAGAATCTGATTTGTGGTGAGGGGAGAGAGATAAAAGCTCATTTAGGAACGACATGAACATGCTGCGTAGGTAGCTGTTTATCAGTAAATATCTCCACTGAGATTAAGCAAAGCAGTAGCTTAATAAATTAAGTACTTCCTGGTATGGTTACTGTACTGGTAACTCCCCAAAAGAATCTGGATTGTGGTGAGGGAACAGAGAAAAAAGCTCCTTTAGGTCCTGCACTTACGAAGGGCTAGTCAGCTGTATATCAGGGAGTAAACCTTCTGAGAATAAAAACAGCTGGAGCTTGTTAATGTAATTACACAGGGGAATGGATAATGTACTGGGAACTCCTCAGAAGAATCTGATTTGTGGTGAGGGGAGAGAGATAAAAGCTCATTTAGGAACGACATGAACATGCTGCGTAGGTAGCTGTTTATCAGTAAATATCTCCACTGAGATTAAGAAAAGCAGTAGCTTAATAAATTAAGTACTTCCTGGTATGGTTACTGTACTGGTAACTCCCCAAAGAATCTGGATTGTGGTGAGGTAACAGAGAAAAAAGCTCATTTAGGACCTGCACTTACGAACGGGGTAGGCAGCTGTATATCAGGGAGTAAACCTTCTGAGAATAAAAACAGCTAGAGCTTGTAGAGGTAATTTCACAGGGGAAAGGATAATGTACTGGGAACTCCTCAGAAGAATCTGATTTGTGGTGAGGGAAGAGAGATAAAACCTCATTTAGGAACGACATGAACATGCTTTGTACGTAGCTATTTATCAGTAAATATCTCCACTGAGCTTAAGAAAAGCAGTAGCTTAATAAATTAAGGACTTCCTGGTATGGTTACTGTCCTGGTAACTCCCCAAAAGAATCTGGATTGTGGTGAGGGAACAGAGAAAAAAGCTCATTTAGGACCTGCACTTACGAAGGGGGTAGGCAGCTGTATATCAGGGAGTAAACCTTCTGAGAATAAAAACAGCTGGAGCTTGTTAAGGTAATTACACAGGGGAAAGGATAATGTACTGGGAATTACTCAGAAGAATCTGATTCGTGGTGAGGGGAGAGAGATAAAAGCTCATTTATGAACGACATGAACATGCTGCGTAGGTAGCTGTTTATCAGTAAATATCTCCACTGAGATTAAGAAAAGCAGTAGCTTAATAAATTAAGTTCTTCCTGGTATGGTTACTGTACTGGTAACTCCCCAAAAGAATCTGGATTGTTTTGCGGGAACAAAGAAAGAAGCTCATTTAGGACCTGCACTTACGAAGGGGGTAGGCAGCTGTATATCAGGGAGTAAACCTTCTGAGAATAAAAACAGCTGGAGCTTGTTAAGGTAATTACACAGGGGAAAGGATAATGTACTGGGAACTCCTCAGAAGAATCTGATTTGTGGTGAGGGGAGAGAGATAAAAGCTCATTTAGGAACGACATGAACATGCTGCGTAGGTAGCTGTTTATCAGTAAATATCTCCACTGAGATTACGAAAAGCACTAGCTTAATAAATTAAGTACTTCCTGGTATGGTTACTGTACTGGTAACTCCCTAAAAGAATCTGGATTGTGTTGAGGGAACAGAGAATAAAGCTCAATTAGGACCTGCACTGACGAAGGGGGTAGGCAGCTGTATATCAGGGAGTAAACATTCTGAGAATAAAAACAGCTGGAGCTTGTTAAGGTAACTACACAGGGGAAAGGATAATGTACTGGGAACTCCTCAGAAAAATCTGATTTGTGGTTAGGGGAGAGAGATAAAAGCTCATTTAGAAACGACATGAACATGCTGCGTAGGTAGCTGTTTATCAGTAAATATATCCACTAAGATTAAGAAAAGCAGTAGTTTAATAAATTAAGTACTTCCTGGTATGGTAACTGTACTGGTAACTCCCCAAAAGAATCTGGATTGTGGTGAGGGAACAGAAAAAAAAGCCCATTTAGGACCTTCACTTATGAAGAGGGTAGGCAGCAGTATATCAGGGAGTAAACCTTCTGAGAATAAAAACAGCTGGAGCTTGTTAAGGTAATTACACAGGGGAAAGGATAATGTACTGGGAACATATCAGAAGAATCTGATTTGTGGTGAGGGGAGAGAGATAAAAGCACATTTAGGAACGACAAGGACATGCTGCGTAGGTAGCTGTTTATCAGTAAATATCTCCACTGAGATTAAGAAAAGCAGTAGCTTAATAAATTAAGTACTTCCTGGTATGGTTACTGTACTGGTAACTCCCCAAAAGAATCTGGATTGTGGTGAGGGAACAGAGAAAAAAGCTCATTTAGGACCTGCACTTTCGAAGGGGGTAGGCAGCTGTATATCAGGGAGTAAACCTTCTGAGAATAAAAACTGCTGGAGCTTGTTAAGGTAATTACACAGGGGAAAGGAAAATGTACTGGGAACTCCTCAGAAGAATCTGATTTGTGGTGAGGGGAGAGAGATAAAAGCTCATTTAGGAACGACATGAACATGCTGGGTAGGTAGCTGTTTATCAGTAAATATCTCCACTGAGATTAAGAAAAGCAGTAGCTTAATAAATTAAGTACTTCCTGGTATGGTTACTGTACTGGTCGCTCCACAAAAGAATCTGGATTGTGGTGAGGGAACAGAGAAAAAAGCTCATTTAGGACCTGCACTTACAAAGGGGGTAGGCAGCTGTATATCAGGGAGTAAACCTTCTGAGAATAAAAACAGCTGGACCTTGTTAAGGTAATTACACAGGGGAAAGGATAATGTACTGGGAACTCCTCAGAAGAATCTGATTTGTGGTGAGGGGAGAGAGATAAAAGCTCATTTAGGAACGACATGAATATGCTGCGTAGGTAGCTGTTTATCAGTAAATATCTCAACTGAGATTAAGAAAAGCAGTAGCTTAATAAATTAAGTACTTCCTGGTATGATTACTGTACTGGTAACTCCCCAGAAGAATCTGGATTGTGGTGAGGGAACAGAGAAAAAATCTCATTTAGGACCTGCACTTACCAAGGGGGTAGGCAGCTGTATATCAGGGAGTAAACCTTCTGAGAATAAAAACAGCTTGAGCTTGTTAAGGTAATTACACAGGGAAAAGGATAATGTACTGGGAACTCCTCAGAAGAATCTGAATTGTGGTGAGGGGAGAGAGATAAAAGCTCATTTAGGAACGACATGAACATGCTGCGTAGGTAGCTGTTTATCAGTAAATATCTCCACTGAGATTAAGAAAAGCAGTAGCTTAATAAATTAAGTACTTCCTGGTATGGTTACTGTACTGGTAACTCCCCAAAAGAATCTGGATTGTGGTGAGGGAACAGAGAAAAAAGCTCATTTAGGACCTGCACTTACGAAGGGGGTAGGCAGCTGTATATCAGGGAGTAAACCTTCTGAGAATAAAAACAGCTGGAGCTTGTTAAGGTAATTACACAAGGGAAAGGATAATGGTCTGGGAACTCCTCAGAAGAATCTGATTTTTGGTGAGGGGAGAGAGATAAAAGCTCATTTAGGAACGACATGGACATGCTGCGTAGCTAGCTGTTTATCAGTAAATATCTCCACTGAGATTAAGCAAAGCAGTAGCTTAATAAATTAAGTACTTCCTGGTATGGTTACTGTACTGGTAACTCCCCAAAAGAATCTGGATTGTGGTGAGGGAACAGAGAAAAAAGCTCATTTAGGACCTGCACTTACAAAGTGGGTAGGCAGCAGTATATCAGGGAGTAAATCTTCTGAGAATAAAAACAGCTGGAGCTTGTTAAGGTAATTACACAGGGGAAAGGATAATGTACTGGGAACAATTCAGAAGAATCTGATTTGTGGTGAGGGGAGAGAGATAAAAGCTCATTTAGGAACGACAGGAACATGCTGCGTACCTAGCTGTTTATCAGTAAATATCTCCACTGAGATTAAGAAAAGCAGTAGCTTAATAAATTAAGTACTTCCTGGTATGGTTACTGTACTGGTAACTCCCCAAAAGAATCTGGATTGTGGTGAGGGAACAGAGAAAAAAGCTCATTTAGGACCTGCACTTTCGAAGGGGGTAGGCAGCTGTATATCAGGGAGTAAACCTTCTGAGAATAAAAACTGCTGGAGCTTGTTAAGGTAATTACACAGGGGAAAGGAAAATGTACTGGGAACTCCTCAGAAGAATCTGATTTGTGGTGAGGGGAGAGAGATAAAAGCTCATTTAGGAACGACATGAACATGCTGGGTAGGTAGCTGTTTATCAGTAAATATCTCCACTGAGATTAAGAAAAGCAGTAGCTTAATAAATTAAGTACTTCCTGGTATGGTTACTGTACTGGTCGCTCCACAAAAGAATCTGGATTGTGGTGAGGGAACAGAGAAAAAAGCTCATTTAGGACCTGCACTTACAAAGGGGGTAGGCAGCTGTATATCAGCGAGTAAACCTTCTGAGAATAAAAACAGCTGGACCTTGTTAAGGTAATTACACAGGGGAAAGGATAATGTACTGGGAACTCCTCAGAAGAATCTGATTTGTGGTGAGGGGAGAGAGATAAAAGCTCATTTAGGAACGACATGAATATGCTGCGTAGGTAGCTGTTTATCAGTAAATATCTCAACTGAGATTAAGAAAAGCAGTAGCTTAATAAATTAAGTACTTCCTGGTATGATTACTGTACTGGTAACTCCCCAGAAGAATCTGGATTGTGGTGAGGGAACAGAGAAAAAATCTCATTTAGGACCTGCACTTACCAAGGGGGTAGGCAGCTGTATATCAGGGAGTAAACCTTCTGAGAATAAAAACAGCTTGAGCTTGTTAAGGTAATTACACAGGGAAAAGGATAATGTACTGGGAACTCCTCAGAAGAATCTGAATTGTGGTGAGGGGAGAGAGATAAAAGCTCATTTAGGAACGACATGAACATGCTGCGTAGGTAGCTGTTTATCAGTAAATATCTCCACTGAGATTAAGAAAAGCAGTAGCTTAATAAATTAAGTACTTCCTGGTATGGTACTGTACTGGTAACTCCCCAAAAGAATCTGGATTGTGGTGAGGGAACAGAGAAAAAAGCTCATTTAGGACCTGCACTTACGAAGGGGGTAGGCAGCTGTATATCAGGGAGTAAACCTTCTGAGAATAAAAACAGCTGGAGCTTGTTAAGGTAATTACACAAGGGAAAGGATAATGGTCTGGGAACTCCTCAGAAGAATCTGATTTTTGGTGAGGGGAGAGAGATAAAAGCTCATTTAGGAACGACATGGACATGCTGCGTAGCTAGCTGTTTATCAGTAAATATCTCCACTGAGATTAAGCAAAGCAGTAGCTTAATAAATTAAGTACTTCCTGGTATGGTTACTGTACTGGTAACTCCCCAAAAGAATCTGGATTGTGGTGAGGGAACAGAGAAAAAAGCTCATTTAGGACCTGCACTTACAAAGTGGGTAGGCAGCAGTATATCAGGGAGTAAATCTTCTGAGAATAAAAACAGCTGGAGCTTGTTAAGGTAATTACACAGGGGAAAGGATAATGTACTGGGAACAATTCAGAAGAATCTGATTTGTGGTGAGGGGAGAGAGATAAAAGCTCATTTAGGAACGACATGAACATGCTGCGTAGGTAGCTGTTTATCAGTAAATATCTCCACTGAGATTAAGAAAAGCAGTAGCTTAATAAATTAAGTACTTCCTGGTATGGTTACTGTACTGGTAACTCCCCAAAAGAATCTGAATTGTGGTGAGGGAACAGAGAAAAAAGCTCATTTAGGACCTGCACTTTCGAAGGGGTAGGCAGCTGTATATCAGGGAGTAAACCTTCTGAGAATAAAAACAGCTGGAGCTTGTTAAGGTAATTAGACAGGGGAATGGATAATGTAGTGGGAACCCCTCAGAAGAATCTGATTTGTGGTGAGGGGAGAGAGATAAAAGCTCATTTAGGAACGACATGAACATGCTGCGTAGGTAGCTGTTTATCAGTAAATATCTCCACTGAGATTAAGAAAAGCAGTAGCTTAATAAATCAAGTACTTCCTGGTATGGTTACTGTACTGGTAACTCCCCAAAAGAATCTGGATTGTGGTGAGGGAACAGAGAAAAATGCTCATATAGGACCTGCACTTACGAAGGGGGTAGGCAGCTGTATATCAGGGAGTAAACCTTCTGAGAATAAAAACAGCTGGAACTTGTTAAGGTAATTACACAGGGGAAAGGATAATGTACTGGGAACTCCTCAGAAGAATCTGATTTGTGGTGAGGGGAGAGAGATAAAAGCTCATTTATGAACGACATGAACATGCTGCGTAGGTAGCTGTTTATCAGTAAATATCTCCACTGAGATTAAGAAAAGCAGTAGCTTAATAAATTAAGTACTTCCTGGTATGGTTACTGTGCTGGTAACTCCCCAAAAGAATCTGGATTGTGGTGAGGGAACAGAGAAAAAAGCTCATTTAGGACCTGCACTTACGAAGGGGGTAGGCAGCTATATATCAGGGAGTAAACCTTCTGAGAATAAAAACAGCTGGAGCTTGTTAAGGTAATTACACAGGGGAAAGGATAATGTACTGGGAACCCCTCAGAAGAATCTGATTCGTGGTGAGGGGAGAGAGATAAAAGCTCATTTAAGAACGACATGAACATGCTGCGTAGGTAGCTGTTTATCAGTAAATATCTCCACTGAGATTAAGAAAAGCAGTAGCTTAATAAATTAAGTACTTCCTGGTATGGGTACTGTACTGGTAACTCCCCAAAAGAATCTGGATTGTGGTGAGGAAATACAGAAAAAAGCTCATTTAGGACCTGCACTTACGAAGGGGGTAGGCAGCTGTATATCAGGGAGTAAACCTTCTGAGAATAAAAACAGCTGGAGCATGTTAACGTAATTACACAGGGGAAAGGGTAAAGTACCGGGAACTCCTCAGAAGAATCTGATTTGTAGTGAGGGGAGAGAGATAAAAGCTCATTTAGGAACGACAGGAACATGCTGCGTACCTAGCTGTTTATCAGTAAATATCTCCACTGAGATTAAGAAAAGCAGTAGCTTAATAAATTAAGTACTTCCTGGTATGGTTACTGTACTGGTAACTCCCCAAAAGAATCTGGATTGTGGTGAGGGAAAAGAGAAAAATGCTCATTTAGGACCTGCACTTACGAAGGGGGTAGGCAGCTGTATATCAGGGAGTAAACCTTCTGAGAATAGAAACAGCTGGAACTTGTTAAGGTAATTACACAGGGGAAAGGATAATGTACTGGGAACTCCTCAGAAGAATCTGATTCGTGGTGAGAGGAGAGAGATAAAAGCTCATTTATGAACGACATGAACATGCTGCGTAGGTAGCTGTTTATCAGTAAATATCTCCACTGAGATTAAGAAAAGCAGTAGCTTAATAAATTAAGTACTTCCTGGTATGGTTACTGTGCTGGTAACTCCCCAAAAGAATCTGGATTGTGGTGAGGGAACAGAGAAAAAAGCTCATTTAGGACCTGCACTTACGAAGGGGGTAGGCAGCTATATATCAGGGAGTAAACCTTCTGAGAATAAAAACAGCTGGAGCTTGTTAAGGTAATTACACAGGGGAAAGAATAATGTACTGGGAACTCCTCAGAAGAATCTGATTTGTGGTGAGGGGAGAGAGATAAAAGCTCACTTAGGAACGACATGAACATGCTGCGTAGGTAGCTGTTTATCAGTAAATACCTCCACTGAGATTAAGAAAAGTAGTAGCTTAATAAATTAAGTACTTCCTGGTATGGTTACTGTACTGGTAACTCCCCAAAAGAATCTGGATTGTGGTGAGGGAACAGAGAAAAATGCTCATTTAGGACCTGCACTTACGAAGGGGGTAGGCAGCTGTATATCAGGGAGTAAACCTTCTGAGAATAAAAACAGCTGGAACTTGTTAAGGTAATTACACAGGGGAAAGGATAATGTACTGGGAACTCCTCAGAAGAATCTGATTTGTGGTGAGGGGAGAGAGATAAAAGCTCATTTATGAACGACATGAACATGCTGCGTAGGTAGCTGTTTATCAGTAAATATCTCCACTGAGATTAAGAAAAGCAGTAGCTTAATAAATTAAGTACTTCCTGGTATGGGTACTGTACTGGTAACTCCCCAAAAGAATCTAGATTGTGGTGAGGAAATACAGAAAAAAAGCTCATTTAGGACCTGCACTTACGAAGTGGGTAGGCAGCTGTATATCAGGGAGTAAACCTTCTGAGAATAAAAACAGCTGGAGCATGTTAAGGTAATTACACAGGGGAAAGGGTAAAGTACCGGGAACTCCTCAGAAGAATCTGATTTGTAGTGAGGGGAGAGAGATAAAAGCTCATTTAGGAACGACATGAACATGCGGCGTAGGTAGCTGTTTATCAGTAAATATCTCCACTGAGATTAAGAAAAGCAGTAGCTTAATAAATTAAGTACTTCCTGGTAAGGTTACTGTACTGGTAACTCCCCAAAAGAATCTGGATTGTGGTGAGGGAACAGAGAAAAAAGCTCATTTAGGACCTGCACTTACGAAGGGGGTAGGCAGCTGTATATCAAGGAGTAAACCTTCTGAGAATAAAAACAGCTGGATCTTGTTAAGGTAATTACACAGGGGATAGGATAATGTACTGGGAACTCCTCAGAAGAATCTGGTTTGTGGTGAGGGGAGAGAGATAAAAGCTCATTTAGGAACGACATGAACATGCTGCGTAGGTAGCTGTTTATCAGTAAATATCTCCACTGAGATTAAGAAAAGCAGTAGCTTAATAAATTAAGTACTTCCTGGTATGGTTACTGTACTGGTAACTCCCCAAAAGAATCTGGATTGTGGTGAGGGAACAGAGAAAAAAGCTCATTTAGGACCTGCACTTACGAAGGGGGTAGGCAGCTGTATATCAGGGAGTAAACCTTCTGAGAATAAAAACAGCTGGATCTTGTTAAGGTAATTACAGAGGGGAAAGGATAATGTACTGGGAACTCCTCAGAAGAATCTGATTTGTGGTGAGGGGAGAGAGATAAAATCTCATTTAGGAACGACATGAACATGCTGCGTAGGTAGCTGTTTATCAGTAAATATCTCCACTGAGATTAAGAAAAGCAGTAGCTTAATAAATTAAGTACTTCCTGGAATGTTTACTGTACTGGTAACTCCCCAAGAGAATCTGGATTGTGGTGAGGGAACAGAGAAAAAAGCTGATTTATGACCTGCACTTACGAAGGGGGTAGGCAGCTGTATATCAGGGAGTAAACCTTCTGAGAATAAAAACAGCTGGAGCTTGTTAAGGTAATTACACAGGGGAAAGGATAATGTACTGGGAACTCCTCAGAAGAATCTGATTTGTGGTGAGGGGAGAGAGATAAAAGCTCATTTAGGATCGAAATGAACATGCTGCGTAGGTAGCTGTTTATCAGTAAATATCTCCAATGAGATTAAGAAAAGCAGTAGCTTAATAAATTAAGTACTTCCTGGTATGGTTACTGTACTGGTCACTCCCCAAAAGCATCTGGATTGTGGTGAGGGAAAAGAGAAAAAAGGTCATTTAGGACCTGCACTTACGAAGGGGGTAGGCAACTGTATATCAGGGAGTAAACCTTCTGAGAATGAAAACAGCTGGAGCATGTTAAGGTAATTACACCGGGGAAAGGATAATGTACTGGGAACTCCTCAGAAGAATCTGATTTGTGGTGAGGAGAGAGAGATAAAAGCTCATTTAGGAACGACATGAACATGCTGCGTAGGTAGCTGTTTATCAGTAAATATCTCCACTGAGATTAGAAAAGCAATAGCTTAATAAATTAAGTACTTCCTGGTATGGTTACTGTACTGGTAACTCCCGAAAAGAATCTGGATTGTGGTGAGGGAACAGAGAAAAAAGCTCATTTAGGACCTGCACTTACGAAGGGGGTAGGCAGCTATATATCAGGGAGTAAACCTTCTGAGAATAAAAACAGCTGGAGCTTGTTACGGTAATTACACAGGGGAAAGGATAATGTACTGGGAACTCCTCAGAAGAATCTGATTTGTGGTGAGGGGAGAGAGATAAAAGCTCATTTAGGAACGACATGAACATGCTGCGTAGGTAGCTGTTTATCTGTAAATATCTCCACTGAGATTAAGAAAAGCAGTAGCTTAATAAATTAAGTACTTCCTGGTATGGTTACTGTACTGGTAACTCCCCAAAAGAATCTGGATTGTGGTGAGGGAACAGAGAAAAAAGCTCATTTAGGACCTGCACTTACGAAGGGGGTAGGCAGCTGTATATCAGGGAGTAAACCTTCTGAGAATAAAAACAGCTGGAGCTTGTTAAGGTAATTACACAGGGGAAAGGGTAATGTACCGGGAACTACTCAGAAGAATCTGATCTGTGGTGAGGGGAGAGAGATAAAAGCTCATTTAGGAACGACAGGAACATGCTGCGTACATAGCTGTTTATCAGTAAATATCTCCACTGAGATTAAGAAAAGCAGTAGCTTAATAAATTAAGTAATTCCTGGTATGGTTACTGTACTGGTAACTCCCCAAAAGAATCTGGATTGTGGAGAGGGAACAGAGAAAAAAGCTCATTTAGGACCCGCACTTACGAAGGGGGTAGGCAGCTGTATATCAGGGAGTAAACCTTCTGAGAATAAAAACAGCTGGAGCTTGTTAAGGTAATTACACAGGGGAAAGGATAATGTACTGGGAACTCCTCAGAAGAATCTGATTTGTGGTGAGGGGAGAGAGATAAAAGCTCATTTAGGAACGACATGAACATGCTGCGTAGGTAGCTGTTTATCAGTAAATATCTCCACTGAGATTAAGAAAAGCAGTATCTTAATAAATTAAGTACTTCCTGGTATGGTTACTGTACTGGTAACTCCCCAAAAAATCTGGATTGTGGTGAGGGAACAGAGAAAAAAGCTCATTTAAGACCTGCACTGAAGAAGGGGGTAGGCAGCTGTATATCAGGGAGTAAACCTTCTGAGAATAAAAACAGCTGGAGCTTGTTTAGGTATTTACACAGGGGAAAGGATAATGTACTGGGAACAATTCAGAAGAATGTGATTTGGGGTGAGGGGAGAGGGATAAAAGCTCATTTAGGAACCACATGAACATGCTGCGTAGGTAGCTGTTTATCAGTAAATATCTCCACTAAGATTAAGAAAAGCAGTAGCTTAATAAATGAAGTACTTCCTGGTATGGTTACTGTACTGGTAACTCCACAAAATAATCTGGACTGTGGTGAGGGAACAGAGAAAAAATCTCATTTTGGACCTGCATTTATGAAGGGGGTAGGCAGCAGTATATCAGGGAGTAAACCTTCTGAGAATAAAAACAGCTGGAGCTTGTTAAGGTAATTACACAGGGGAAAGGATAATGTACTGGGAACTCCTCAGAAGAATCTGATTTGTGGTGAGGGGAGAGTGATAAAAGCTCATTTAGGAACGATATGAACATGCTGCGTAGGTAGCTGTTTATCAGTAAATATCTCCACTGAGATTAAGAAAAGCCGTAGCTTAATAAATTAAGTATTTTCTGGTATGGGTACTGTACTGGTAACTCCCCAAAAGAATCTGGATTGTGGTTTGGGAATAGAGAAAAAAGCTCATTTAGGACCTGCACTTACGAAGGGGGTAGGCAGCTGTATATCAGGGAGTAAACCTTCTGAGAATAAAAACAGCTGGAGCTTGTTAAGGTAATTACACAGGGGAAAGGATAATGTACTGGGAACTCCTCAGAAGAATCTGATTCGTGGTGAGGGGAGAGAGATAAAAGCTCATTTAGGAACGACATGAACATGCTGCGTAGGTAGCTGTTTATAAGTAAATATCTCCACTGAGAATAAGAAAAGCTGTTGCTTAATAAATTAAGTACTTCCTGGTATGGTTACTGTACTGGTAACTCCCAAAAGAATCTGGATTGTGGTGAGGGAACAGAGAAAAAAGCTCATTTAGGACCTGCACTTACGAAGGGGGTAGGCAGCTGTATATCAGGGAGTAAACCTTCTGAGAATAAAAACAGCTGGAGCTTGTTAAGGTAATTACAGAGGGGAAAGGATAATGTACTGGGAACAATTCAGAAGAATCTGATTTGTGGTGAGGGGAGAGAGATAAAAGCTCATTTAGGAACGATATGAACATGCTGCGTAAGTAGCTGTTTATCAGTAAATATCTCCAATGAGATTAAGAAAAGCAGTAGCTTAATAAATTAAGTAATTCCTGGTATGGTTACTATACTGGTAACTCCCCAAAAGAATCTGGATTGTGGTGAAGGAACAGAGAAAAAAGCTCATTTAGGACCTGCACTTTCGAAGTGGTACGGAGCTGTATATCAGGGAGTAAACCTTCTGAGAATAAAAAAAGCTGGACCTTGTTAAGGTAATTAGACAGGGGAAAGGATAATGTAGTGGGAACCCCTCAGAAGAATCTGATTTGTGGTGAGGGGAGAGAGATAAAAGCTCATTTCTGAACGACATGAACATGCTGCGTAGGTACCTGTTTATCAGTAAATATCTCCACTGAGATTAAGAAAAGCAGTAGCTTAATAAATTAAGTACTTCCTGGTATGGTTACCGTACTGGTAACTCCCCAAAAGAATCTGGATTGTGTTGAGGGAACAGAGAAAAAAGCTCATTTGGGACCTGCACTTACGAAGGGGGTAGGCAGCAGTATATCAGTGAGTACACCTTCTGAGAATAAAAACAGCTGGAGCTTGTTAAGGTAATTACACAGGGGAAAGGGTAATGTACTGGGAACTCCTCAGAAGAATCAGATTTGTGGTGAGGGGAGAGAGATAAAAGCTCATTTAGGCACGACAGGAACATGCTGCGTACAGAGCTGTTTATCAGTAAATATCTCCACTGAGATTAAGAAAAGCAGTAGCTTAATAAATTAAGTACTTCCTGGTATGGTTACTGTACTGGTAACTCCCCAAAAGAATCTGGATTGTGGTGAGGGAACGGAGAAAAAAGCTCATTTAGGACCTGCCCTTACGAAGGGGTGGGGCAGCTGTATATCAGGGAGTAAACCTTCTGAGAATAAAAACAGCTGGAGCTTGTTAAAGTAATTACGCAGGGGAAAGGATAATGTACTGGGAACTCCTCAGAAGAATCTGATTTTTGGTGAGGGGAGAGAGATAAAAGCACATTTAGGAACGACATGAACATGCTGCGTAGGTAGCTGTTTATCAGTAAATATCTCCACTGAGATTAAGAAAAGCAGTAGCTTAATAAATTAAGTACTTCCTGGTATGGTTACTGTACTGGTAACTCCCCAAAAGAATCTGGATTGTGGTGAGGGAACAGAGATAAAAGCTCATTTAGG
>NW_025961895.1:0-31374 GCF_023159225.1 Perognathus longimembris pacificus | reverse complement strand
CTCTGTTCCCTCACACAATCCGATTCTTTTGGGAGTTACCAGTACGTAACCATACCAGGAAGTACTTAATTTATTAAGCTACTGCTTTTCTTAATCTCAGTGGAGATATTTACTGATAAACAGCTACCTACGCAGCATGTTCATGTCGTTCATAAATGAGCTTTTATCTCTCTCCCCTCACCACGAATTAGATTCTTCTGAGTAATTCCCAGTACATTATCCTTTCCCTGTGTAATTACCTTAACAAGCTCCAGCTGTTTTTATACTCAGAAGGTTTACTCCCTGATATACAGCTGCCTACCCCCTTCGTAAGTGCAGGTCCTAAATGAGCTTTTTTCTCTGTTCCCTCACCACAATCCAGATTCTTTTGGGGAGTTACCAGGACAGTAACCATACCAGGAAGTCCTTAATTTATTAAGCTACTGCTTTTCTTAAGCTCAGTGAAGATATTTACTGATAAATAGCTACGTACAAAGCATGTTCATGTCGTTCCTAAATGAGGTTTTATCTCTCTCCCCTCACCACAAATCAGATTCTTCTGAGGAGTTCCCAGGACATTATCCTTTCCCCTGTGAAATTACCTCTACAAGCTCTAGCTGTTTTTATTCTCAGAAGGTTTACTCCCTGATATACAGCTGCCTACCCCCTTCGTAAGTGCAGGTCTTAAATGAGCTTTTTTCTCTGTTCCCTCACCACAATCCAGATTCTTTTGGGGAGTTACCAGTACAGTAACCATACCAGGAAGTACTTAATTATTAAGCTACTCCTTTTCTTAATATCAGTGGAGATATTTACTGATAAACAGCTACCTACGCAGCATATTCTTGTCGTTCCTAAATGAGCTTTATCTCTCTCCCCTCACCACAAATCAGATTCTTCTGAGGAGTTCCCAGTACATTATCCTTTCCCCTGTGTAATTACCTTAACAAGCTCCAGCTGTTTTTATTCTCAGAAGGTTTACTCCCTGATATACAGCTGCCCACCCCCTTCGTAAGTGCAGGTCCTAAATGAGCTTTTTTCTCTGTTCCCTCACCACAATCCAGATTCTTTTGGGGAGTTACCAGTACAGTAACCATACCAGGAAGTACTTAATTTATTAAGCTACTGCTTTTCTTAATCTCAGTGGAGATATTTACTGATAAACAGCTACCTACACAGCATGTTCATGTGGTTCCTAAATGAGCTTTTATCTCTCTCCCCTCAGCACAAATCAGATTCTTCTGAGGAGTTCCCAGTACATTATCCTTTCCCCTGTGTAATTCCCTTAACAAGCTCCAGCTGTTTTTATTCTCAGAAGGTTTACTCCCTGATATACAGCTGCCTACCCCCTTCGTAAGTGCAGGTCCTAAATGAGCTTTTTTATCTGTTCCCTCACCACAATCCAGACTCTTTTGGGGAGTTACCAGTACAGTAACCATACCAGGAAGTACTTAATTTATTAAGCTACTGCTTTTCTTAATCTCAGTGGAGATATTTACTGATAAACAGCTACGAATGCAGCATGTTCACGTCGTTCCTAAATGAGCTATTATCTCTCTCCACTCACCACAAATCAGATTCTTCTGAGGAGTTCCCAGTACTTCAACTTTTCCCCTGTGTAATTACCTTAACAAGTTCCAGCAGTTTTTATTCTCAGAAGGTTTACTCCCTGATATACAGCTGCCTACCCCGTTCGTAAGTGCAGGTCCTAAATGAGCTTTTTTCTCTGTTACCTCACCACAATCCAGATTCTTTTGGGGAGTTACCAGTACAGTAACCATACCAGGAAGTACTTAATTTATTAAGCTACTGCTTTTCTTAATCTCAGTGGAGATATTTACTGATAAACAGCTACCTACGCAGCATGTTCATGTCGTTCCTAAATGAGCTTTTATCTCTCTCCCCTCACCACAAATCAGATTCTTCTGAGGAGTTCCCAGTACATTATCCTTTCCCCTGTGTAATTTCCTTAACAAGCTCCAGCTGTTTTTATTCTCAGAAGGTTTACTCCCTGATATACAGCTGACTAGCCCTTCGTAAGTGCAGGTCCTAAAGGAGCTTTTTTCTCTGTTCCCTCACCACAATCCAGATTCTTTTGGGGAGTTACCAGTACAGTAACCATACCAGGAAGTACTTAATTTATTAAGCTACTGCTTTGCTTAATCTCAGTGGAGATATTTACTGATAAACAGCTACCTACGCAGCATGTTCATGTCGTTCCTAAATGAGCTTTTATCTCTCTCCCCTCACCACAAATCAGATTCTTCTGAGGAGTTCCCAGTACATTATCCTTTCCCCTGTGTAATTCCCTTAACAAGCTCCAGCTGTTTTTATTCTCAGAAGGTTTACTCCCTGATATACAGCTGCCTACCCCCTTCGTAAGTGCAGGTCCTAAATGAGCTTTTTTCTCTGTTCCCTCACCACAATCCAGATTCTTTTGGGGAGTTACCAGTACAGTAACCATACCAGGAAGTAATTAATTTATTAAGCTACTGCTTTTCTTAATCTCAGTGGAGATATTTACTGATAAACAGCTACCTACGCAGCATGTTCATGTGGTTCCTAAATGAGCTTTTATCTCTCTCCCCTCAGCACAAATCAGATTCTTCTGAGGAGTTCCCAGTACGTTATCCTTTCCGCTGTGTAATTACCTTAACAAGCTCCAGCTATTTTTATCCTCAGAAGGTTTACTCGCTGATATACAGCTGCCTACCCCCTTCGTAAGTGCAGGTCCTAAATGAGCTTTTTTCTCTGTTCCCTCACCACAATCCAGATTCTTTTGGGGAGTTACCAGTACAGTACCCATACCAGGAAGTACTTAATTTATTAAGCTACTGCTTTTCTTAATCTCAGTGGAGATATTTACTGATAAACAGCTACCTACGCAGCATGTTCATGTCGTTCCTAAATGAGCTTTTATCTCTCTCCCCTCACCACAAATCAGATTCTTCTGAGGAGTTCCCAGTACATTATCCTTTCCACTGTGTAATTACCTTAACAAGCTCCAGCTGTTTTTATTCTCAGAAGGTTTACTCCCTGATATAAGCTGCCTAACCCCTTCGTAAGTGCAGGTCTTAATGAGCTTTTTTCTCTGTTCCCTCACCACAATCCAGATTCTTTTGGGGAGTTACCAGTACAGTAACCATACCAGGAAGTACTTAATTTATTAAGCTACTGCTTTTCTTAATCTCAGTGGAGATATTTACTGATAAACAGCTACCTACGCAGCATGTTCATGTCGTTCCTAAATGAGCTTTTATCTCTCTCCCCTCACCACAATTCAGATTCTTCTGAATTGTTCCCAGTATATTATCCTTTCCCCTGTGTAATTACCTTAACAAGCTCCGGTTGTTTTTATTCTCAGAAGGTTTACTCCCTGATATACAGCTGCCTACCCCCTTCGTAAGTGCAGGTCCTAAATGAGTTTTTTCTCTGTTCCCTCACCACACTCCAGATTCTTTTGGGGAGTTACCAGTACAGTAACCATACCAGGAAGTACTTAATTTATTAAGCTACTGTTTTTCTTAATGTCAGTGGAGATATTTACTGATAAACAGCTACCTACGCAGTATGTTCATGTCATTACTAAATGAGCTTTTATCTCTCTCCCCTCACCACGAATCAGATTCTTCTGAGGAGTTCCCAGTACATTTTCCTTTCCCCTGTGTAATTACCTTAACAAGCTCCAGCTGTTTTTATTCTCAGAAGGTTTACTCTCTGATATACAGCTGCCTACCCCCTTCGTAAGTGCATGTCCTAAATGAGCTTTTATCTCTGTTCCCTCACCACAATCCAGATTCTTTTGGGGAGTACCAGTACAGTAACCATACCAGGAAGTACTTAATTTATTAAGCTACTGCTTTTCTTAATCTCAGTGGAGATATTTACTGATAAACAGCTACCTACGCAGCATGTTCATTTCGTTCCTAAATGTGGTTTTATCTCTCTCCCCTCACCAAAAATCAGATTCTTCTGAGGAGTTCCCAGTACATTATCCTTTCCCCTGCGTAATTACCTTAACAAGCTCCAGCTGTTTTTATTCTCAGAAGGTTTACTCCCTGATATACAGCTGCCCCACCCCTTCGTAAGTGCAGGTCCTAAATGAGCTTTTTTCTCCGTTCCCTCACCACAATCCAGATTCTTTTGGGGAGTTACCAGTACAGTAACCATACCAGGAAGTACTTAATTTATTAAGCTACTGCTTTTCTTAATCTCAGTGGAGATATTTACTGAAAAACAGCTATGTACGCAGCATGTTCCTGTCGTGCCTAAATGAGCTTTTATCTCTCTCCCCTCACCACAAATCAGATTCTTCTGAGGAGTTCCGGGTACATTACCCTTTCCCCTGTGTAATTACCTTAACAAGCTCCAGCTGTTTTTATTCTCAGAAGGTTTACTCACTGATATACAGCTGCCTACCCCCTTCGTAAGTGCAGGTCCTAAATGAGCTTTTTTCTCTGTTCCTCAACACAATCCGGATTCTTTTGGGGAGTTACCAGTACGGTAACCATACCAGGAAGTACTTAATTTATTAAGCTACTGCTTTTCTTAATCTCAGTGGAGATATTTACTGATAAACAGCTACCTACGCAGCATGTTCATGTCGTTCCTAAATGAGCTTTTATCTCTCTCCCCTCACCACAAATCAGATTCTTCTGTGGAGTTCCCAGTACATTATCCTTATCCCTGTGTAATTACCTTAACATGCTTCAGCTGTTTTTATTCTCAGAAGGTTTACTCCCTGATATACAGCTGCCTACCCCCTTCATAAGTGCAGGTCCTAAATGAGGTTTTTTCTCTGTTTCCTCACCACAATCCAGATTCTTTTGGGGAGTTACCAGTACAGTAACCATACCAGGAAGTACTTAATTTATTAAGCTAGTGCTTTTCGTAATCTCAGTGGAGATATTTACTGATAAACAGCTACCTACGCAGCATGCTCATGTCGTTCCTAAATGAGCTTTTATCTCTCTCCCTCACCACAAATCAGATTCTTCTGAGGAGTTCCCAGTACATTATCCTTTCCCCTGTGTAATTACCTTAACAAGCTCCAGCTGTTTTCATTCTCAGAAGGTTTACTCCCTGATATACAGCTGCCTACCCCCTTCGTAAGTGCAGGTCCTAAATGAGCTTTTTTCTCTGTTCCCTCACCACAATCCAGATTCTTTTGGGGAGTTACCAGTACAGTAACCATACCAGGAAGTACTTAATTTATTAAGCTACTGCTTTTCTTAATCTCATTGGAGATATTTACTGATAAACAGCTACGTATGCAGCATGTTCATGTCGTTCCTAAATGAGCTTCTATCTCTCTCCCCCCTCAACACAAATCAGATTCTTCTGAGGAGTTACCAGTACATTATCCTTTCCCCTGTGTAATTACCTTAACAAGCTCCAGCTGTTTTTATTCTCAGAAGGTTTACTCCTTGATATACAGCTGCCTACCCCCTTCGTAAGTGCAGGTCCTAAATTAGCTTTTTTCTCTGTTCCCTCACCACAATCCAGATTCTTTTGGGGCGTTACCAGTAGAGTAACGATACCAGGAAGTACTTAATTTATTAAGCTACTGCTTTTCTTAATCTCAGTGGAGATATTTACTGATAAACAGCTACCTATGCAGCATGTTCATGTCGTTCCTAAATGAACTTTTATCTCTCTCCCCTCACCACAAATCAGATTCTTCTGAGGAGTTCCCAGTACATTATCCTTTCCCCTGTGTACTTACCTTAACAAGCTCCATCTGTTTTAATTCTCAGAGGATTTACTCCCTGATATACAGCTGCCTATCCCCTTCGTAAGTGCAGGTCCTAAATGAGCTTTTTTCTCTGTTACCTCACCACAATCCAGATTCTTTTGGGGAGTTACCAGTACAGTAACAATACCAGGAAGTACTTAATTTATTAAGCTACTGCTTTTCTTAATCTCAGTGGAGATATTCACTGATAAACAGCTACGTACGCAGCATGTTCATGTCGTTCCTAAATGAGCTTTTATCTCTCTCCCCTCACCACAAATCAGATTCTTCTGAGGAGTTCCCAGTACATTATCCTTTCCCCTGTGTAATTACCTTAACAAGTTCCAGCTGTTTTTATTCTCAGAAGGTTTACTCCCTGATATACAGCTGCCTAACCCCTTCGTAAGTGCAGGTCCTAAATGAGCTTTTTTCTCTGTTCCCTCACCACAATCCAGATTCTTTTGGAGAGTTACCAGTACAGTAACCATACCAGGAAGTACTTAATTTATTAAGCTACTGCTTTTCTTAATCTCAGTGGAGATATTTACTGACAAACAGCTACCTACGCAGCATGTTCATGTCGTTCCTAAATGAGCTTTTATCTCTCTCCCCTCACAACAAATCAGATTCTTCTGAGGAGTTCCCAGTACATTATCCTTTCCCCTGTGTAATTACCTTAACAAGCTCCAGCTGTTTTTATTCTCAGAAGGTTTACTCCCTAATATACAGGTGCCTACCCCTTCGTAAGTGCAGGTGCTAAATGAGGTTTTTTCTCTGTTCCCTCACCACAATCCAGATTCTTTTGGGGAGTTACCAGTACAGTAACCATACCAGGAAGTACTTAATTTATTAAGCTACTGCTTTTCCTAATCTCAGTGGAGATATTTACTGATAAACAGCTACCTACGCAGCATGTTCATGTCGTTCCTAAATGAGCTTTTATCTCTCTCCCCTCACCACAAATCAGATTCTTCTGAGGAGTTCCCAGTACATTATCCTTTCCCCTGTGTAATTACCTTAACAAGCCCCAGCTGTTTTTATTCTCAGAAGGTTTACTCCCTGATATACAGCTGCCTACCCACTTCGTAAGTGCAGGTCCTAAATGTGCTTTTTTCTCTGTTCCCTCACCACAATCCAGATTCTTTTGGGGAGTGACCAGTACAGTAACCATACCAGGAAGTACTTAATTCATTAAGCTACTGCTTTTCTTAATCTTAGTGGAGATATTTACTGATAAACAGCTACCTTCGCAGCATGTCCATGTCGTTCATAAATGAGCTTTTATCTCTCTCCCCTCACCACGAATCAGATTCTTCTGAGGAGTTCCCAGTACATTATCCTTTCCCCTGTGTAATTACCTTAACAAGCTCCAGCTGTTTTTATTCTCAGAAGGTTTGCTCCCTGATATACAGCTGCCTAACCCCTTCGTATGTGCAGGTCCTAAATGAGCTTTTTTCTCTGTTCCCTCACCACAATCGAGATTCTTTTGGGGAGTTACCAGTAGAGTAACCATACCAGGAATTACTTAATTTATTAAGCTACTGCTTTTCTTAATCTCAGTGGAGATATTTACTGATAAACAGCTACGTACGCAGGATGTCCATGTCGTTCCTAAATGAGCTTTTATCTCTCTCCCCTCACCACGAATCAGATTCTTCTGAGGAGTTCCCAGTACATTATCCTTTCCCCTGTGTAATTACCTTAACAAGATCCAGCTGTTTTTATTCTCAGAAGGTTTACTCCCTGATATACAGCTGCCTACCACCTTCCTAAGTGCAGGTCCTAAATGAGTTTTTTCTCTGCTCCCTCACCACAATCCAGATTCTTTTGTGGAGTGACCAGTACAGTAACCATACCAGGAAGTACTTAATTTATTAAGCTACTGCTTTTCTTAATCTCAGTGGAGATATTTACTGATAAACAGCTACCTACGCAGCATGTTCATGTCGTTCCTAAATGAGCTTTTATCTCTCTCCCCTCACCACAAATCAGATTCTTCTGTGGAGTTCCCAGTACATTATCCTTATCCCTGTGTAATTACCTTAACAAGCTTCAGCTGTTTTTATTCTCAGAAGGTTTACTCCCTGATATACAGCTGCCTACCCCCTTCATAAGTGCAGGTCCTAAATGAGGTTTTTTCTCTGTTTCCTCACCACAATCCAGATTCTTTTGGGGAGTTACCAGTACAGTAACCATACCAGGAAGTACTTAATTTATTAAGCTACTGCTTTTCTTAATCTCAGTGGAGATATTTACTGATAAACAGCTACCTACGCAGCATGTTCCTGTCGTTCCTAAATGAGCTTTTATCTCTCTCCCCTCACCACAAATCAGATTCTTCTGAGTAGTTCCCGGTACATTACCCTTTCCCCTGTGTAATTACCTTAACAAGCTCCAGCTGTTTTTATTCTCAGGAGGTTTACTCCCTGATATACAGCTGCCTACCCCCTTCGTAAGTGCATGTCCTAAATGACCTTTTTTCTCTGTTCCCTCACCACAATCCAGATTCTTTTGGAGAGTTACCAGTACATTAACCATACCAGGAAGTACTTAATTTATTAAGCTACTGCTTTTCTTAATCTCAGTGGAGATATTTACTGATAAACAGCTATGTACGCAGCATGTTCCTGTCGTTCCTAAATGAGCTTTTATCTCTCTCCCCTCACCACAAATCAGATTCTTCTGAGGAGTTCCCGGTACATTACCCTTTCCCCTGTGTAATTACCTTAACAAGCTCCAGCTGTTTTTATTCTCAGAAGGTTTACTCCCTGATATACAGCTGCCTACCCCCTTCCTACGTGCAGGTCCTAAATGAGCTTTTTTCTCTGTTTCCTCACCACAATCCAGATTCTTTTGGGGAGTTACCAGTACAGTAACCATACCAGGAAGTACTTAATTTATTAAGCTACTGCTTTTCTTAATCTCAGTGGAGATATTTACTGATAAACAGCTACCTACGCAGCATGTTCATGTCGTGCCTAAATGAGCTTTTATCTCTCTCCCCTCACCAAAAATCAGATTCTTCTGAGGAGTTCCCAGTACATTATCCTTTCCCCTGTGTAATTACCTTAACAAGCTCCAGCTGTTTTTAATCTCAGAAGGTTTACTCCCTGATATACAGCTGCCAACCCCCTTCGTAATTGCAGGTCCTAAATGAGCTTTTTTCTCTGTTTCCTCACCACAATCCAGATTCTTTTGGGGAGTTACCAGAACAGTAACCATACCAGGAAGAACTTAATTTATTAAGCTACTGTTTTTCTTAATCTCAGTGGAGATATTTACTGATAAACAGCTACCTACGCAGCATGTTCATGTAGTTCCTAAATGAGCTTTTATCTCTCTCCCCTCACCAAAAATCAGATTCTTCTGAGGAGTTCCCAGTACATTATCCTTTCCCCTGTGTAATTACCTTAACAAGCTCCAGCTGTTTTTATTCTCAGAAGGTTTACTCCCTGATATATAGCTGCCTACCCCCTTCGTAAGTGCAGGTCCTAAATGAGCTTTTTTCTCTGTTCCCTCACCACAATCCAGATTCTTTTGGGGAGTTACCAGTACAGTAACCATACCAGGAAGTACTTAATTTATTAAGCTACTGCTTTTCTAATCTCAGTGGAGATGTTTACTGATAAACAGCTACCTACACAGCATGTTCATGTCGTTCCTAAATGAGCTTTTATCTCTCTCTCCTCACCACAAATCAGATTCTTCTGAGGAGTTCCCAGTACATTATCCTTTCCCCGGTGTAATTACCTTAACATGCTCCAGCTGTTTTCATTCTCAGAAGGTTTACTCCCTGATATACAGTTGCCTACCCCCTTCGTAAGTGCAGGTCCTAAATGACCTTTTTTCTCTATTCCCTCACCACAATCCAGATTCTTTTGGGGAGTTACCAGTACAGTAACCATACCAGGAAGTACTTTATTTATTAAGCTACTGCTTTTCTTAATCTCATTGGAGATATTTACTGATAAACAGCTACCTACGCAGCATGTTCATTTCGTTCCTAAATGAGCTTTTATCTCTCCACCCTCACCACAAATCAGATTCTTCTGAGGAGTTCCCAGTACATTATCCTTTCCCCTGTGTAATTACCTTAACAAGCTCCAGCTGTTTTTATTCTCAGAAGGTTTACTCCCTGATATACAGCTGCTTACCCCCTTCGTAATTGCAGGTCCTAAATGAGCTTTTCTCTCTGTTCCCTCACCACAATCCAGATTCTTTGGGGCGTTACCAGTACAGTATCCACAGCAGGAAGTACTTAATTTATTAAGCTACTGCTTTTCTTAATCTCAGTGGAGATATTCACTGATAAACAGCTACCTACGCAGCATGTTCATGTCGTTCCTAAATGAGCTTTTATCTCTCTCCCCTCACCACAAATCAGATTCTTCTGAATTGTTCCCAGTACATTATCCTTTCCCCTGTGTAATTACCTTAACAAGCTCCAGCTGTTTTTATTCTCAGAAAGTTTACTCCCTGATATACAGCTGCCTACACCCTTCGAAATTGGAGGTCCTAAATGAGCTTTTTTCTCTGTTCCCTCAACACAATCCAGATTCTTTTGGGGAGTTACCAGTACAGTAACCATACCAGGAAGTACTTTATTTATTAAGCTACTGCTTTTCTTAATCTCAGTGGAGATATTTACTGATAAACAGCTACCTACGCAGCATGTTCATGTCGTTCCTAAATGAGCTTTTATCTCTCTCCCCTCACCACAAATCAGATTCTTCTGAGGAGTTCCCAGTACATTATCCTTTCCCCTTTGTAATTACCCTAACAAGCTCCAGCTGTTTTTATTCTCAGAAGGTTTACTCCCTGATATACAGCTGCCTACCCCCTTCGTAAGTGCAGGTCGTAAATGAGCTTTTTTCTCTGTTAACTCACCACAATCCAGATTCTTTTGGGGAGTTACCAGTACAGTAACCATACCAGGAAATACTTAATTTATTAAGCTACTGCTTTTCTTAATCTCAGTGGAGATATTTACTGATAAACAGCTACCTACGCAGCATGTTCATGTCGTTCCTAAATGAGCTTTTATCTCTCTCCCCTCACCACAAATCAGATTCTTTTGAGGAGTTCCCAGTACATTATCCTTTCCCCTGTGTAATTACCTTAACAAGCTCCAGCTGTTTTTATTCTCAGAACGTTTACTCCGTGATATACAGCTGCCTATCCCCTTCGTAAGGCCAGGTCCTAAATGAGCTTTTTTCTCTGTTCCCTCACCACAATCCAGATTCTTCTGGGGAGTTACCAGTACAGTAACCATACCAGGAAGTACTTAATTTATTAAGCAACAGCTTTTCTTATTCTCAGTGGAGATATTTACTGATAAACAGCTACCTACGCAGCATGTTCATGTCGTTCCTAAATGAGCTTTTATCTCTCTCCCCTCACCACGAATCAGATTGTTCTGAGGAGTTCCCAGTACATTATCCTTTCCCCTGTGTAATTACCTTAACAAGCTCCAGCTGTTTTTATTCTCAGAAGGTTTACTCCCTGATATACACCTGCCTACCCTCTTCGTAAGTGCAGGTCCTAAATGAGCTTTTTTCTCTGTTCCCTCACCACAATCCAGATTCTTTTGGGGAGTTACCAGTACAGTAACCATACGAGGAAGTACTTAATTTATTAAGCTACTGCTTTTCTTAATCTCAGTGGAGATATTTACTGATAAACAGCTACCTACGCAGCATGTTCACGTCGTTCCTAAATGAGCTATTATCTCTCTCCCCTCACCACAAATCAGATTCTTCTGATTAGTTCCCTGTACATTATTCTTTCCCCTGTGTAATTACCTTAACAAGCTCCAGCTGTTTTTATTCTAAGAAGGTTTACTCCCTGATATACAGCTGCCTACCCCCATCGAAAGTGCAGGTCCTAAATGAGCTTTTTTCTCTATTCCCTCACCACAATCCAGATTCTTTGGGGAGTTGCCAGTACAGTAACCATACCAGGAAGTACTTAATTTATTAAGCTACTGCTTTTCTTAATCTCAGTGGAGATATTTACTGATAAACAGCTACCTACGCAGCATGTTCATGTCGTTCCTAAATGAGCTTTTATCTCTCTCCCCTCACCACAAATCAGATTCTTCTGAGGAGTTCCCACTACATTATCCTTTCCCCTGTGTAATTACCTTAACAAGCTCCAGCTGTTTTTATTCTCTGAAGGTTTATTCCCTGATATACAGCTGAATAACCCCTTCGAAAGTGCAGGTCCTAAATGAGCTTTTTTCTCTGTTCCCTCACCACAATCCAGATTCTTTGGGGAGTTACCAGTACAGTAACCATACCAGGAAGTACTTAGTTTATTAAGCTACTGCTTTTCTTAATCTCAGTGGAGATATTTACTGATAAACAGCTACTTACGCAGCATGTTCATATCGTTCCTAAATGAGCTTTTATCTCTCTCCCCTCACCACAAATCAGATTCTTCTGAATTGTTCCCAGTACATTATCCTTTCCCCTCTGTAATTACCTTAACAAGCTCCAGCTGTTTTTATTCTCAGAAGGTTTACTCCCTGATATACAGCTGCCTACCCCCTTCGTAAGTGCAGGTCCTAAATGACCTTTTTTCTCTGTTCCCTCACCACAATCCAGATTCTTTTGGAGTTACCAGTACAGTAACCATACCAGGAAGTACTTAATTTATTAAGCTACTGCTTTTCTTAATCTCAGTGGAGATATTTACTGATAAACAGCTACCTACGCAGCATGTTCATGTCGTTCCTAAATGAGCTTTTATCTCTCTCCCCTCACCACAAATCAGATTCTTCTGAGGAGTTCCCAGTACATTATCCTTTCCTCTGTGTAATTACCTTAACAAGCTCCAGCAGTTTTTATTCTCAGAAGGTTTACTCGTGATATACAGCTGCCTACCCCCTTCGTAAGTGCAGGTCCTAAATGAGCTTTTTTCTCTGTTCCCTCACCACAATCCAGATTCTTTTGTGGAGTTACCGGTACATTAACCATACCAGGAAGTACTTAATTTATTAAGCTTCTGCTTTTCTTAATCTCAGTGGAGATATTTACTGATAAACAGCTACCTAGGCAGCATGTTCATGTCGTTCCTAAATGAGCTTTTATCTCTCTCCCCTCACCACGAATCAGATTCTTCTGAGGAGTTCCCAGTACATTATCCTTTCCCCTGTGTAATTACCTTAACAAGCTCCAGCTGTTTTTATTCTCAGAAGGTTTACTCCCTGATATACTGCTGCCTACCCCCTTCATAAATGCAGGTCCAAAATGAGATTTTTTCTCTGTTCCCTCACCACAGTCCAGATTATTTTGTGGAGTTACCAGTACAGTAACCATACCAGGAAGTACTTCATTTATTAAGCTACTGCTTTTCTTAATCTTAGTGGAGATATTTACTGATAAACAGCTACCTACGCAGCATGTTCATGTGGTTCCTAAATGAGCTTTTATCCCTCTCCCCTCACCCAAATCACATTCTTCTGAATTGTTCCCAGTACATTATCCTTTCCCCTGTGTAAATACCTAAACAAGCTCCAGCTGTTTTTATTCTCAGAAGGTTTACTCCCTGATATACAGCTGCCTACCCCCTTCTTCAGTGCAGGTCTTAAATGAGCTTTTTTCTCTGTTCCCTCACCACAATCCAGATTTTTTGGGGAGTTACCAGTACAGTAACCATACCAGGAAGTACTTAATTTATTAAGATACTGCTTTTCTTAATCTCAGTGGAGATATTTACTGATAAACAGCTACCTACGCAGCATGTTCATGTCGTTCCTAAATGAGCTTTTATCTCTCTCCCCTCACCACAAATCAGATTCTTCTGAGGAGTTCCCAGTACATTATCCTTTCCCCTGTGTAATTACCTTAACAAGCTCCAGCTGTTTTTATTCTCAGAAGGTTTACTCCCTGATATACAGCTGCCTACCCCCTTCGTAAGTGCGGGTCCTAAATGAGCTTTTTTCTCTGTTCCCTCTCCACAATCCAGATTCTTTTGGGGAGTTACCAGTACAGTAACCATACCAGGAATTACTTAATTTATAAAGCTACTGCTTTTCTTAATCTCAGTGGAGATATTTACTGATAAACAGCTATGTACGCAGCATGTTCATGTCGTTCCTAAATGAGCTTTTATCTCTCTCCCCTCACCACAGATCAGATTCTTCTGAGTAGTTCCCGGTACATTACCCTTTCCCCTGTGTAATTACCTTAACAAGCTCCAGCTGTTTTTATTCTCAGAAGGTTTACTCCCTGATATACAGCTGCCTACCCCCTTCGTAAGTGCAGGTCCTAAATGAGATTTTTCTCTGTTCCCTCACCACAATCCAGATTCTTTTGGGGAGTTACCAGTACAGTAACCATACCAGGAAGTACTTAATTTATTAAGCTACTGCTTTTCTTAATCTCAGTGGAGATATTTACAGATAAACAGCTACCTACGCAGCATGTTCATGTCGTTCCTAAATGAGCTTTTATCTCTCTCCCCTCACCACAAATCAGATTCTTCTGAGGAGTTCCCAGTACATTATCCTTTCCCCTGTGTAATTACCGTAACAAGCTCCAGCTGTTTTTATTCTCAGAAGGTTTACTCCCTGATATATAGCTGCCTACCCCCTTCGTAAGTGCAGGTCCTAAATGAGCTTTTTCTCTGTTCCCTCACCACAATCCAGATTCTTTTCGGGAGTTACCAGTACAGTAACCATACCAGGAAGTACTTAATTTATTAAGCTACTGCTTTTCTAATCTCAGTGGAGATATTTACTGATAAACAGCTACCTACGCAGCATGTTCATGTCGTTCCTAAATGAGCTTTTATCTCTCTCTCCTCACCACAAATCCGATTCTTCTGAGGAGTTCCCAGTACATTATCCTTTCCCCGGTGTAATTACCTTAACATGCTCCAGCTGTTTTCATTCTCAGAAGGTTTACTCCCTGATATACAGTTGCCTACCCCCTTCGTAAGTGCAGGTCCTAAATGACCTTTTTTCTCTTTCCCTCACCACAATCCAGATGCTTTTGGGGAGTTACCAGTACAGTAACCATACCAGGAAGTACTTAATTTATTAAGCTACTGCTTTTCTTAATCTCATTGGAGATATTTACTGATAAACAGCTACCTACGCAGCATGTTCATTTCGTTCCTAAATGAGCTTTTATCTCTCTCCCCTCACCACAAATCAGATTCTTCTGAGGAGTTCCCAGTACATTATCCTTTCCCCTGTGTAATTACCTTAACAAGCTCCAGCTGTTTTTATTCTCAGAAGGTTTACTCCCTGATATACAGCTGCCTACCCCCTTCGTAAGTGCAGGTCATAAATCAGCTTTTTTCTCTGTTCCCTCACCACAATCCAGATTCTCTTGGGGAGTTACCAGTACAGTAAACATTCCAGGAAGTACTTAATTTATTAAGCTACTGCTTTTCTTAATCTCAGTGGAGATATTTACTGATAAACAGCTACCTACGCAGCATGTTCATGTCGTTCCTAAATGAGATTTTATCTCTCTCCCCTCACCACAAATCAGATTCTTCTGAGGAGTTCCCAGTACATTATCCTTTCCCCTGTGTAATTACCTTAACAAGATCCAGCTGTTTTTATTCTCAGAAGGTTTACTCCCTGATATACAGCTGCCTACCCCCTTCGTAAGTGCAGGTCCTAAATGAGCTTTTTTCTCTGTTCCCTCACCACAATCCAGATTCTTTTGGGGAGTTACCAGTACAGTAACCATACCAGGAAGTACTTAATTTATTAAGCTACTGCTTTTCTTAATCTCAGTGGAGATATTTACTGATAAACAGCTACCTACGCAGCATGTTCATGTCGTTCCTAAATGAGCTTTTATCTCTCTCCCCTCACCACAAACCAGATTCTTCTGAGGAGTTCCCAGTACATTATCCTATCCCCTGTGTAATTACCTTAACAAGATCCAGCTGTTTTTATTCTCAGAAGGTTTACTCCTTGATATACAGCTGCCTACCCCTTCGTAAGTGCAGGTCCTAAATGAGCTTTTTTCTCTGTTCCCTCACCACAATCCAGATTCTTTTGGGGAGTTACCAGTACAGTAACCTTACCAGGAAGTACTTAATTTATTAAGCTACTGCTTTTCTTAATCTCAGTGGAGATATTCACTGATAAACAGCTACGTACGCAGCATGTTCATGTCGTTCCTAAATGAGCTTTTATCTCTCTCCCCTCACCACAAATCAGATTCTTCTGAGGAGTTCCCGGTACATTACCCTTTCCCCTGTGTAATTACCTTAACAAGCTCCAGCTGTTTTTATTCTCAGAAGGTTTACTCCCTGATATACAGCTGCCTACCCCCTTCCTACGTGCAGGTCCTAAATGAGCTTTTTTCTCTGTTTCCTCACCACAATCCAGATTCTTTTGGGGAGTTACCAGTACAGTAACCATACCAGGAAGTACTTAATTTATTAAGCTACTGCTTTTCTTAATCTCAGTGGAGATATTTACTGATAAACAGCTACCTACGCAGCATGTTCATGTCGTGCCTAAATGAGCTTTTATCTCTCTCCCCTCACCACAAATCAGATTCTTCTGAGGAGTTCCCAGTACATTATCCTTTCCCCTGTGTAATTACCTTAACAAGCTCCAGCTGTTTTTACTCTCAGAAGGTTTACTCCCTGATATACAGCTGCCAACCCCCTTCGTAATTGCAGGTCCTAAATGAGCTTTTTTCTCTGTTTCCTCACCACAATCCAGATTCTTTTGGGGAGTTACCAGAACAGTAACCATACCAGGAAGAACTTAATTTATTAAGGTACTGTTTTTCTTAATCTCAGTCGAGATATTTACTGATAAACAGCTACCTACGCAGCATGTTCATGTAGTCCCTAAATGAGCTTTTATCTCTCTCCCCTCACCAAAAATCAGATTCTTCTGAGGAGTTCCCAGTACATTATCCTTTCCCCTGTGTAATTACCTTAACAAGCTCCAGCTGTTTTTATTCTCAGAAGGTTTACTCCCTGATATATAGCTGCCTACCCCCTTCGTAAGTGCAGGTCCTAAATGAGCTTTTTTCTCTGTTCCCTCACCACAATCCAGATTCTTTTGGGGAGTTACCAGTACAGTAACCATACCAGGAAGTACTTAATTTATTAAGCTACTGCTTTTCTAATCTCAGTGGAGATGTTTACTGATAAACAGCTACCTACGCAGCATGTTCATGTCGTTCCTAAATGAGCTTTTATCTCTCTCTCCTCACCACAAATCAGATTCTTCTGAGGAGTTCCCAGTACATTATCCTTTCCCCGGTGTAATTACCTTAACATGCTCCAGCTGTTTTCATTCTCAGAAGGTTTACTCCCTGATATACAGTTGCCTACCCCCTTCGTAAGTGCAGGTCCTAAATGACCTTTTTTCTCTATTCCCTCACCACAATCCAGATTCTTTTGGGGAGTTACCAGTACAGTAACCATACCAGGAAGTACTTTATTTATTAAGCTACTGCTTTTCTTAATCTCATTGGAGATATTTACTGATAAACAGCTACCTACGCAGCATGTTCATTTCGTTCCTAAATGAGCTTTTATCTCTCCCCCCTCACCACAAATCAGATTCTTCTGAGGAGTTCCCAGTACATTATCCTTTCCCCTGTGTAATTACCTTAACAAGCTCCAGCTGTTTTTATTCTCAGAAGGTTTACTCCCTGATATACAGCTGCTTACCCCCTTCGTAATTGCAGGTCCTAAATGAGCTTTTCTCTCTGTTCCCTCACCACAATCCAGATTCTTTGGGGCGTTACCAGTACAGTATCCACAGCAGGAAGTACTTAATTTATTAAGCTACTGCTTTTCTTAATCTCAGTGGAGATATTCACTGATAAACAGCTACCTACGCAGCATGTTCATGTCGTTCCTAAATGAGCTTTTATCTCTCTCCCCTCACCACAAATCAGATTCTTCTGAATTGTTCCCAGTACATTATCCTTTCCCCTGTGTAATTACCTTAACAAGCTCCAGCTGTTTTTATTCTCAGAAAGTTTACTCCCTGATATACAGCTGCCTACCCCCTTCGAAATTGGAGGTCCTAAATGAGCTTTTTTCTCTGTTCCCTCAACACAATCCAGATTCTTTTGGGGAGTTACCAGTACAGTAACCATACCAGGAAGTACTTTATTTATTAAGCTACTGCTTTTCTTAATCTCAGTGGAGATATTTACTGATAAACAACTACCTACGCAGCATGTTCATGTCGTTCCTAAATGAGCTTTTATCTCTCTCCCCTCACCACAAATCAGATTCTTCTGAGGAGTTCCCAGTACATTATCCTTTCCCCTTTGTAATTACCCTAACAAGCTCCAGCTGTTTTTATTCTCAGAAGGTTTACTCCCTGATATACAGCTGCCTACCCCCTTCGTAAGTGCAGGTCGTAAATGAGCTTTTTTCTCTGTTAACTCACCACAATCCAGATTCTTTTGGGGAGTTACCAGTACAGTAACCATACCAGGAAATACTTAATTTATTAAGCTACTGCTTTTCTTAATCTCAGTGGAGATATTTACTGATAAACAGCTACCTACGCAGCATGTTCATGTCGTTCCTAAATGAGCTTTTATCTCTCTCCCCTCACCACAAATCAGATTCTTTTGAGGAGTTCCCAGTACATTATCCTTTCCCCTGTGTAATTACCTTAACAAGCTCCAGCTGTTTTTATTCTCAGAAGGTTTACTCCGTGATATACAGCTGCCTATCCCCTTCGTAAGGGCAGGTCCTAAATGAGCTTTTTTCTCTGTTCCCTCACCACAATCCAGATTCTTTTGGGGAGTTACCAGTACAGTAACCATACCAGGAAGTACTTAATTTATTAAGCAACAGCTTTTCTTATTCTCAGTGGAGATATTTAATGATAAACAGCTACCTACGCAGCATGTTCATGTCGTTCCTAAATGAGCTTTTATCTCTCTCCCTTCACCACGAATCAGATTGTTCTGAGGAGTTCCCAGTACATTATCCTTTCCCCTGTGTAATTACCTTAACAAGCTCCAGCTGTTTTTATTCTCAGAAGGTTTACTCCCTGATATACACCTGCCTACCCTCTTCGTAAGTGCAGGTCCTAAATGAGCTTTTTTCTCTGTTCCCTCACCACAATCCAGATTCTTTTGGGAGTTACCAGTACAGTAACCATACGAGGAAGTACTTAATTTATTAAGCTACTGCTTTTCTTAATCTCAGTGGAGATATTTACTGATAAACAGCTACCTACGCAGCATGTTCACGTCGTTCCTAAATGAGCTATTATCTCTCTCCCCTCACCACAAATCAGATTCTTCTGATTAGTTCCCTGTACATTATTCTTTCCCCTGTGTAATTACCTTAACAAGCTCCAGCTGTTTTTATTCTAAGAAGGTTTACTCCCTGATATACAGCTGCCTACCCCCATCGAAAGTGCAGGTCCTAAATGAGCTTTTTTCTCTATTCCCTCACCACAATCCAGATTCTTTGGGGAGTTGCCAGTACAGTAACCATACCAGGAAGTACTTAATTTATTAAGCTACTGCTTTTCTTAATCTCAGTGGAGATATTTACTGATAAACAGCTACCTACGCAGCATGTTCATGTCGTTCCTAAATGAGCTTTTATCTCTCTCCCCTCACCACAAATCAGATTCTTCTGAGGAGTTCCCACTACATTATCCTTTCCCCTGTGTAATTACCTTAACAAGCTCCAGCTTTTTTTATTCTCTGAAGGTTTATTCCCTGATATACAGCTGAATAACCCCTTCGAAAGTGCAGGTCCTAAATGAGCTTTTTTCTCTGTTCCCTCACGACAATCCAGATTCTTTGGGGAGTTTCCAGTACAGTAACCATACCAGGAAGTACTTAGTTTATTAAGCTACTGCTTTTCTTAATCTCAGTGGAGATATTTACTGATAAACAGCTACTTACGCAGCATGTTCATATCGTTCCTAAATGAGCTTTTATCTCTCTCCCCTCACCACAAATCAGATTCTTCTGAATTGTTCCCAGTACATTATCCTTTCCCCTCTGTAATTACCTTAACAAGCTCCAGCTGTTTTTATTCTCAGAAGGTTTACTCCCTGATATACAGCTGCCTACCCCCTTCGTAAGTGCAGGTCCTAAATGACCTTTTTTCTCTGTTCCCTCACCACAATCCAGATTCTTTTGGAGTTACCAGTACAGTAACCATACCAGGAAGTACTTAATTTATTAAGCTACTGCTTTTCTTAATCTCAGTGGAGATATTTACTGATAAACAGCTACCTACGCAGCATGTTCATGTCGTTCCTAAATGAGCTTTTATCTCTCTCCCCTCACCACAAATCAGATTCTTCTGAGGAGTTCCCAGTACATTATCCTTTCCCCTGTGTAATTACCTTAACAAGCTCCAGCAGTTTTTATTCTCAGAAGGTTTACTCGTGATATACAGCTGCCTACCCCCTTCGTAAGTGCAGGTCCTAAATGAGCTTTTTTCTCTGTTCCCTCACCACAATCCAGATTCTTTTGTGGAGTTACCGGTACATTAACCATACCAGGAAGTACTTAATTTATTAAGCTTCTGCTTTTCTTAATCTCAGTGGAGATATTTACTGATAAACAGCTACCTAAGCAGCATGTTCATGTCGTTCCTAAATGAGCTTTTATCTCTCTCCCCTCACCACGAATCAGATTCTTCTGAGGAGTTCCCAGTACATTATCCTTTCCCCTGTGTAATTACCTTAACAAGCTCCAGCTGTTTTTATTCTCAGAAGGTTTACTCCCTGATATACAGCTGCCTACCCCCTTCGTAAGTGCAGGTCCTAAATGAGCTTTTTTCTCTATTCCCAAACCACAATCCAGATTCTTTTGGGGAGTTACCAGTACAGTACCCATACCAGAAAATACTTAATTTATTAAGCTACGGCTTTTCTTAATCTCAGTGGAGATATTTACTGATAAACAGCTACCTACGCAGCTGTTCATATCGTTCCTAATGAGCTTTTATCACTCTCCCCTCACCACAAATCAGATTCTTCTGAGGAATTCCCACTACATTATCCTTTCCCCTGTGTAATTACCTTAACAAGCTCCAGCTGTTTTTATTCTCAGAAGGTTTACTCCCTGATATACAGCTGCCTACCCCTTCGTAAGTGCAGGTCCTAAATGAGCATTTTTCTCTGTTCCCTCACCACAATCCAGATTCTTTTGGGAGTTACCAGTACAGTAACCATACCAGGAAGTACTTAATTTATTAAGCTACTGCTTTTCTTAATCTCAGTGGAGATATTTACTGATAAACAGCTACCTACGCAGCATGTTCATGTCGTTCCTAAGTGAGCTTTTATCTCTCTCCCCTCACCACAAATCAGATTCTTCTGAGGAGTTCCCAGTACATTATTCTTTCCCCTGTGTAATTACCTTAACAAGCTCCAGCTGTTTTTATTCTCAGAAGGTTTACTCCCTGATATATAGCTGCCTACCCCCTTCGTAAGTGCAGGTCCTAAATGAGCTTTTTTCTCTGTTCCCTCACCACAATCCAGATTCTTTTGGGGAGTTACCAGCACAGTAACCATACCAGGAAGTACTTAATTATTAAGCTACTGCTTTTCTTAATCTCAGTGGAGATATTTACTGATAAACAGCTACGTACGCAGCATGTTCATGTCGTTCCTAAATGAGCTTTTATCTCTCTCCCCTCACCACAAATCAGATTCTTCTGAGGAGTTCCCAGTACATTATCCTTTCCCCTGTGTAATTACCTTAACAAGTTCCAGCTGTTTCTATTCTCAGAAGGTTTACTCCCTGATATACAGCTGCCTACCCCCTTCGTAAGTGCAGGTCCTAAATGAGCATTTTTCTCTGTTCCTCACCACAATCCAGATTCTTTTGGGAGTTACCAGTACAGTAACCATACCAGGAAGTACTTAATTTATTAAGCTACTGCTTTTCTAAATCTCAGTGGAGATATTTACTGATAAACAGCTAGATACGCAGCATGTTCCTTTCGTTCCTAAATGAGCTTTTATCTCTCTCCCCTCACTACAAATCAGATTCTTCTGAGGAGTTCCCGGTACTTTACCCTTTCCCCTGTGTAATTACCTTAACATGCTCCAGCTGTTTTTATTCTCAGAAGGTTTACTCCCTGATATACAGCTGCCTACCCCCTCGTAAGTGCAGGTCCTAAATGAGCTTTTTTCTGTATTTCCTCACCACAATCCAGATTCTTTTGGGGAGTTACCAGTACAGTACCCATACCAGGAAGTACTTAATTTATTAAGCTACTGCTTTCTTAATCTCAGTGGAGATATTTACTGATAAACAGCTACCTACGCAGCATGTTCATGTCGTTCTTAAATGAGCTTTTATCTCTCTCCCCTCACCACGAATCAGATTCTTCTGAGGGTTCCCAGTACATTATCCTTTCCCCTGTGTATTTACCTTAACAAGCTCCAGCTGTTTTTATTCTCAGAAGGTTTACTCCCTGATATATAGCTGCCTACCCCCTTCGTAAGTGCAGGTCCTAAATGAGCTTTTTTCTCTGTTCCCTCACCACAATCCAGATTCTTTTGGGAGTTACCAGCACAGTAACCATACCAGGAAGTACTTAATTTATTAAGCTACTGCTTTTCTTAATCTCAGTGGAGATATTTACTGATAAACAGCTACCTACGCAGCATGTTCATGTCGTTCATAAATGAGCTTTTATCTCTCTCCCCTCACCACAAATCAGATTCTTCTGAGGAGTTCCCAGTACATTATCCTTTCCCCTGTGTAATTACCTTAACAAGTTCCAGCTGTTTTTATTCTCAGAAGGTTTACTCCCTGATATACAGCTGCCTACCCCCTTCGTAAGTGCAGGTCCTAAATGAGCATTTTCTCTGTTCCCTCACCACAATCCAGATTCTTTTGGGAGTTACCAGTACAGTAACCATACCAGGAAGTACTTAATTTATTAAGCTACTGCTTTTCTTAATCTCAGTGGAGATATTTACTGATAAACAGCTACCTACGCAGCATGTTCATGTCGTTCCTAAATGAGCTTTTATCTCTCTCCCCTCACCACAAATCAGATTCTTCTGAGGGGTTCCCACTACATTATCCATTCCCCTGTCTAATTACCTTAACAAGCTCCAGCTGTTTTTATTCTCAGAAGGTTTACTCCCTGATATACAGCTGCCTACCCCTTCGAAAGTGCAGGTCCTAAATGAGCTTTTTTCTCTGTTCCCTCACCACAATTCAGATTCTTTTGGGAGTTACCAGTACAGTAACCATACCAGGAAGTACTTAATTTATTAAGCTACTGCTTTTCTTAATCTCAGTGGAGATATTTACTGATAAACAGCTACCTACGCAGCATGTTCATGTCGTTCCTAAATGAGCTTTTATCTCTCTCCCCTCACCACAAATCAGATTCTTCTGAATTGTTCCCAGTACATTATCCTTTCCCCTGTGTAATTACCTTAACAAGCTCCAGCTGTTTTTATTCTCAGAAGATTTACTCCCTGATATACTGCTGCCTACCCACTTTGTAAGTGCAGGTCCTAATGAGCTTTTTTCTCTGTTCCCTCACCACAATCCAGATTCTTTTGGGGAGTTACCAGTACAGTAACCATACCAGGAAGTACTTAATTTATTAAGCTACTGCTATGCTTAATCTCAGTGGAGATATTTACTGATAAACAGCTAGCTACGCAGCATGTCCATGTCGTTCCTAAATGAGCTTTTATCTCTCTCCCCTCACCAAAAATCAGATTCTTCTGAGGAGTTCCCAGACCATTATCCTTTCCCTTGTGTAATTACCTTAACAAGCTCCAGCTGTTTTTATTCTCAGAAGGTTTACTCCCTGATATACAGCTGCCTACCCCCTTCGTAAGTGCAGGTCCTAAATGAGCTTTTTTCTCTGTTCCCTCACCACAATCCAGATTCTTTTGGGGAGTTACCAGTACAGTAACCATACCAGGAAGTACTTAATTTATTAAGCTACTGCTTTTCTTAATCTCAGTGGAGATATTTACTGATAAACAGCTACCTACGCAGCATGTTCATGTCGTTCCTAAATGAGCTTTTATCTCTCTCCCCTCACCACAATTCAGATTCTTCTGAGGAGTTCCCAGTACATTATCCTTTTCCCTGTGTAATTACCTTAACAAGCTCAAGCTGTTTTTATTCTCAGAAGGTTTACTCCCTGATATACAGCTGCCTACCCCCTTGGTAAGTGCAGGTCCTAAATGAGCTTTTTTCTCTGTTCCCTCACCACAATCCAGATTCTTCTGGGGAGTTACCAGTACAGTAACCATACCAGGAAGTACTTAATTTATTAAGCTACTGCTTTTCTTAATCTCAGTGGAGATATTTACTGATAAACAGCTACCTACCCAGCATGTTCATGTCGTTCCTAAATGAGCTTTTATCTCTCTCCCCTCACCACAAATCAGATTCTTCTGAGGAGTTCCCAGTACATTTTCCTTTCCCCTGTGTAATTACCTTAACAAGCTCCAGCAGTTTTTATTCTCAGAAGGTTTACTCCCTGATATACAGCTGCCTACCCCCTTCGAAAGTGCAGGTCCTAAATGAGCTTTTTTCTCTGTTCCCTCACCACAATCCAGATTCTTTTGGGGAGTTACCAGTACAGTAACCATACCAGGAAGTACTTAATTTATTAAGCTACTGCTTTTCTTAATCTCAGTGGAGATATTTACTGATAAACAGCTACCTACGCAGCATGTCCTTGTCGTTCCTAAATGTGCTTTTATCTCTCTCCCCTCACCACAAATCAGATTCTTCTGATATGTTCCCAGTACATTATCCTTTCCCTGTGTAATTACCTTAACAAGCTCCAGCTGTTTTTATTCTCAGAAGTTTTACTCCCTGATATACTGCTGCCTACCCTCTTCATAAGTGCAGGTCCTAAATGGGCTTTTTTTTCTGTTCCCTCACCACAATCCAGATTCTTTTGGGGAGTTACCAGTACAGTTACCATACCAGGAAGTACTTAATTTATTAAACTACTGCTTTTCTTAATCTTAGTGGATATATTTACTGATAAACAGCTACCTACGCAGCATGTTCATGTCGTTCCTAAATGAGCTTTTATCTCTCTCCCCTAACCACAAATCAGATTTTTCTGAGGAGTTCCAGTACATTATCCTTTCCCCTGTGTAATTACCTTAACAAGCTCCAGCTGTTTTTATTCTCAGAAGGTTTACTCCCTGATATACAGCTGCCTACCCCCTTCGTCAGTGCAGGTCCTAATTGAGCTTTATTCTCTGTTCCCTCAACACAATCCAGATTCTTTTAGGGAGTTACCAGTACAGTAACCATACCAGGAAGTACTTAATTTATTAAGCTACTGCTTTCTTAATCTCAGTGGAGATATTTACTGATAAACAGCTACCTACGCAGCATGTTTCATGTCGTTCACAAATGAGCTTTTATCTCTCTCCCCTCACCACGAATCAGATTCTTCTGAGTAATTCCCAGTACATTATCCTTTCCCCTGTGTAATTACCTTAACAAGCTCCAGCTGTTTTTATTCTCAGAAGGTTTACTCCCTGATATACAGCTGCCTACCCCCTTCGTAAGTGCAGGTCCTAAATGAGCTTTTTTCTCTGTTCCCTCACCACAATCCAGATTCTTTTGGGGAGTTACCAGGACAGTAACCATACCAGGAAGTCCTTAATTTATTAAGCTACTGCTTTTCTTAAGCTCAGTGGAGATATTTACTGATAAATAGCTACGTACAAAGCATGTTCATGTCGTTCCTAAATGAGGTTTTATCTCTCTTCCCTCACCACAAATCAGATTCTTCTGAGGAGTTCCCAGTACATTATCCTTTCCCCTGTGAAATTACCTCTACAAGCTCTAGCTGTTTTTATTCTCAGAAGGTTTACTCCTGATATACAGCTGCCTACCCCCTTCGTAAGTGCAGGTCCTAAATGAGGCTTTTTTCTCTGTTCCCTCACCACAATCCAGATTCTTTTGGGGAGTTACCAGTACAGTAACCATACCAGGAAGTACTTAATTTATTAAGCTACTGCTTTTCTTAATCTCAGTGGAGATATTTACTGATAAACAGCTACCTACGCAGCATGTTCATGTGGTTCCTAAATGAGCTTTTATCTCTCTCCCCTCAGCACAAATCAGATTCTTCTGAGGAGTTCAAAGTACATTATCCTTTCCCCTGTGTAATTCCTTTAACAAGCTCCAGCTGTTTTCTTCTCAGAAGGTTACTCCCTGATTTACAGCTGCCTACCCCCTTCGTAAGTGCAGGTCCTAAATGAGCTTTTTTCTCTGTTCCCTCACCACAATCCAGACTCTTTTGGGGAGTTACCAGTACAGTAACCATACCAGGAAGTACTTAATTTATTAAGCTACTGCTTTTCTTAATCTCAGTGGAGATATTTACTGATAAACAGCTACGAATGCAGCAGTTCACGTCGTTCCTAAATGAGCTATTATCTCTCTCCACTCACCACAAATCAGATTCTTCTGAGGAGTTCCCAGTACTTCAACTTTTCCCCTGTGTAATTACCTTAACAAGTTCCAGCTGTTTTTATTCTCAGAAGGTTTACTCCCTGATATACAGCTGCCCTACCCCGTTCGTAAGTGCAGGTCCTAAATGAGCTTTTTTCTCTGTTACCTCACAACAATCCAGATTCTTTGGGGAGTTACCAGTACAGTAACCATACCAGGAAGTACTTAATTTATTAAGCTACTGCTTTTCTTAATCTCAGTGGAGATATTTACTGATAAACAGCTACCTACGCAGCATGTTCATGTCGTTCCTAAATGAGCTTTTATCTCTCTCCCCTCACCACAAATAAGATTCTTCTGAGGAGTTCCCAGTACATTATCCATTCCCCTGTGTAATTACCTTAACAAGCTCCAGCTGTTTTATTCTCAGAAGGTTTACTCCCTGATATACAGCTGACTAGCCCTTCGTAAGTGCAGGACCTAAGGAGCTTTTTTTCTCTGTTTCCTCACCACAATCCAGATTCTTTTGGGGAGTTACCAGTACAGTAACCATACCAGGAAGTACTTAATTTATTAAGCTACTGCTTTGCTTAATCTCAGTGGAGATAGTTACTGATAAACAGCTACCTACGCAGCATGTTCATGTCGTTCCTAAATGAGCTTTTATCTCTCTCCCCTCACCACAAATCAGATTCTTCTGAGGAGTTCCCAGTACATTATCCTTTCCCCTGTGTAATTCCCTTAACAAGCTCCAGCTGTTTTTATTCTCAGAAGGTTTACTCCCTGATATACAGCTGCCTACCCCCTCGTAAGTGCATGTCCTAAATGAGCTTTTTTCTCTGTTCCCTCACCACAATCCTGATTCTTTTGGGAGTTACCAGTACAGTAACCATACCAGGAAGTAATTAATTTATTAAGCTACTGCTTTTCTTAATCTCAGTTGAGATATTTACTGATAAACAGCTACCTACGCAGCATATTCATGTCGTTCCTAAATGAGCTTTTATCTCTCTCCCCTCACCACAAATCAGATTCTTCTGAGGAGTTCCCAGTACATTATCCTTTCCCCTGTGTAATTACCTTAACGAGGTCCAGCTGTTTTTATTCTCAGAAGGTTTACTCCCTGATATACAGCTGCCTACCCCCTTTGTAAGTGCAGGTCCTAAATGAGCTTTTTTCTCTGTTCCCTCACCACAATCCAGATTCTTTGTGGAGCGACCAGTACAGTAACCATACCAGGAAGTACTTAATTTATTAAGCTACTGCTTTTCTTAATCTCAGTGGAGATATTTACTGATAAACAGCTACCTACCCAGCATGTTCATGTCGTTCCTAAATGAGCTTTTATCTCTCTCCCCTCACCACAAATCAGATTCTTCTGAGGAGTTCCCAGTACATTTTCCTTTCCCCTGTGTAATTACCTTAACAAGCTCCAGCAGTTTTTATTCTCAGAAGGTTTACTCCCTGATATACAGCTGCCAACCCCTTCGAAAGTGCAGGTCCTAAATGAGCTTTTTTCTCTGTTCCCTCACCACAATCCAGATTCTTTTGGGGAGTTACCAGTACAGTAACCATACCAGGAAGTACTTAATTTATTAAGCTACTGCTTTTCTTAATCTCAGTGGAGATATTTACTGATAAACAGCTACCTACGCAGCATGTCCTTGTCGTTCCTAAATGTGCTTTTATTCTCTCTCCCTCACCACAAATCAGATTCTTCTGATATGTTCCCAGTACATTATCTTTCCCCTGTGTAATTACCTTAACAAGCTCCAGCTGTTTTTATCTCAGAAGGTTTACTCCCTGATATACTGCTGCCTACCCTCTTCATAAGTGCAGGTCCTAAATGGGCTTTTTTTTCTGTTCCCTCACCACAATCCAGATTCTTTTGGGGAGTTACCAGTACAGTTACCATACCAGGAAGTACTTAATTTATTAAACTACTGCTTTTCTTAATCTTAGTGGATATATTTACTGATAAACAGCTACCTACGCAGCATGTTCATGTCGTTCCTAAATGAGCTTTTATCTCTCTCCCCTAACCACAAATCAGATTTTTCTGAGGAGTTCCCAGTACATTATCCTTTCCCCTGTGTAATTACCTTAACAAGCTCCAGCTGTTTTTATTCTCAGAAGGTTTACTCCCTGATATACAGCTGCTACCCCCTTCGTCAGTGCAGGTCCTAATTGAGCTTTATTCTCTGTTCCCTCAACACAATCCAGATTCTTTTTAGGGAGTTACCAGTACAGTAACCATACCAGGAAGTACTTAATTTATTAAGCTAGTGCTTTTCGTAATCTCAGTGGAGATATTTACTGATAACAGCTACCTACGCAGCATGTTCATGTCGTTCCTAAATGAGCTTTTATCTCTCTCCCCTCACCACAAATCAGATTCTTCTGAGGAGTTCCCAGTACATTATCCTTTCCCCTGTGTAATTACCTTAACAAGCTCCAGCTGTTTTTATTCTCAGAAGGTTTACTCCCCTGATATACAGCTGCCTACCCCCTTCGTAAGTGCAGGTCCTAAATGAGCTTCTTTCTTTGTTCCCGCACCACAATCCAGATTCTTTTGGGGAGTTACCAGTACAGTAACCATACCAGGAAGTACTTAATTTATTAAGCTACTGCTTTTCTTAATCTCAGTGGAGATATTTACTGATAAACAGCTACCTACGCAGCATGTTCATGTCGTCATAAATGAGCTTTTATCTCTCTCCCCTCACCACGAATCAGATTCTTCTGAGTAATTCCCAGTACATTATCCTTTCCCCTGTGTAATTACCTTAACAAGCTCCAGCTGTTTTTATTCTCAGAAGTTTACTCCCTGATATACAGCTGCCTACCCCCTTCGTAAGTGCAGGTCCTAAATGAGCTTTTTTCTCTGTTCCCTCACCACAATCCAGATTCTTTTGGGGAGTTACCAGGACAGTAACCATACCAGGAAGTCCTTAATTTATTAAGCTACTGCTTTTCTTAAGCTCAGTGGAGATATTTACTGATAAATAGCTACGTACAAAGCATGTTCATGTCGTTCCTAAATGAGGTTTTATCTCTCTTCCCTCACCACAAATCAGATTCTTCTGAGGAGTTCCCAGTACATTATCCTTTCCCCTGTGAAATTACCTCTACAAGCTCTAGCTGTTTTTATTCTCAGAAGGTTTACTCCCTGATATACAGCTGCCTACCCCCTTCGTAAGTGCAGGTCCTAAATGAGCTTTTTTCTCTGTTCCCTCACCACAATCCAGATTCTTTTGGGGAGTTACCAGTACAGTAACCATACCAGGAAGTACTTAATTTATTAAGCTACTGCTTTTCTTAATCTCAGTGGAGATATTTACTGATAAACAGCTACCTACGCAGCATGTTCATGTGGTTCCTAAATGAGCTTTTATCTCTCTCCCCTCAGCACAAATCAGATTCTTCTGAGGAGTTCAAAGTACATTATCCTTTCCCCTGTGTAATTCCCTTAACAAGCTCCAGCTGTTTTTCTTCTCAGAAGGTTTACTCCCTGATTTACAGCTGCCTACCCCCTTCGTAAGTGCAGGTCCTAAATGAGCTTTTTTCTCTGTTCCCTCACCACAATCCAGACTCTTTTGGGGAGTTACCAGTACAGTAACCATACCAGGAAGTACTTAATTTATTAAGCTACTGCTTTTCTTAATCTCAGTGGAGATATTTACTGATAAACAGCTACGAATGCAGCATGTTCACGTCGTTCCTAAATGAGCTATTATCTCTCTCCACTCACCACAAATCAGATTCTTCTGAGGAGTTCCCAGTACTTCAACTTTCCCCTGTGTAATTACCTTAACAAGTTCCAGCTGTTTTTATTCTCAGAAGGTTTACTCCCTGATATACAGCTGCCTACCCCGTTCGTAAGTGCAGGTCCTAAATGAGTTTTTTTCTCTGTTACCTCACCACAATCCAGATTCTTTGGGGAGTTACCAGTACAGTAACCATACCAGGAAGTACTTAATTTATTAAGCTACTGCTTTTCTTAATCTCAGTGGAGATATTTACTGATAAACAGCTACCTACGCAGCATGTTCATGTCGTTCCTAAATGAGCTTTTATCTCTCTCCCCTCACCACAAATCAGATTCTTCTGAGGAGTTCCCAGTACATTATCCATTCCCCTGTGTAATTACCTTAACAAGCTCCAGCTGTTTTTATCTCAGAAGGTTACTCCCTGATATACAGCTGACTAGCCCTTCGTAAGTGCAGGACCTAAGGAGCTTTTTTCTCTGTTCCCTCACCACAATCCAGATTCTTTTGGGGAGTTACCAGTACAGTAACCATACCAGGAAGTACTTAATTTATTAAGCTACTGCTTTGCTTAATCTCAGTGGAGATATTTACTGATAAACAGCTACCTACGCAGCATGTTCATGTCGTTCCTAAATGAGCTTTTATCTCTCTCCCCCTCACCACAAATCAGATTCTTCTGAGGAGTTCCCAGTACATTATCCTTTCCCCTGTGTAATTCCCTTAACAAGCTCCAGCTGTTTTTATTCTCAGAAGGTTTACTCCCTGATATACAGCTGCCTACCCCCTTCGTAAGTGCATGTCCTAAATGAGCTTTTTTCTCTGTTCCCTCACCACAATCCTGATTCTTTTGGGGAGTTACCAGTACAGTAACCATACCAGGAAGTAATTAATTTATTAAGCTACTGCTTTTCTTAATCTCAGTGGAGATATTTACTGATAAACAGCTACCTACGCAGCATGTTCATGTGGTTCCTAAATGAGCTTTAACCTCTCTCCCCTCAGCACAAATCAGATTCTTCTGAGGAGTTCCCAGTACGTTATCCTTTCCCCTGTGTAATTACCTTAACAAGCTCCAGCTATTTTTATCCTCAGAAGGTTTACTCGCTGATATACAGCTGCCTACCCCCTTCGTAAGTGCAGGTCCTAAATGAGCTTTTTTCTCTGTTCCCTCACCACAATCCAGATTCTTTTGGGGTGTTACCAGTACAGTACCCATACCAGGAAGTACTTAATTTATTAAGCTACTGCTTTTCTTAATCTCAGTGGAGATATTTACTGATAAACAGCTACCTACGCAGCATGTTCATGTCGTTCCTAAATGAGCTTTTATCTCTCTCCCCTCACCAAAAATCAGATTCTTCTGAGGAGTTCCCAGTACATTATCCATTCCCTTGTGTAATTACCTTAACAAGCTCCAGCTGTTTTTATTCTCAGAAGGTTTACTCCCTGATATACAGCTGCCTAGCCCTTCGTAAGTGCAGGT
>NW_025961894.1:0-30233 GCF_023159225.1 Perognathus longimembris pacificus | reverse complement strand
AGTAAGTGCAGGTCCTAAATTAGATTTTTTCTTTGTTCCCTCACCACAATCCAGATTCTTTTGGGGAGTTACCAGTACATTAACCATACCAGGAAGTACTTAATTTATTAAGCTACTGCTTTTCGTATTCTCAGTGGAGATATTTACTGATAAACAGCTACCAACGCAGCATGTTCATGTCGTTCCTAAATGAGCTTTTATCTCTCTTCCCTCACCACAAATCAGATTCTTCTGAGGAATTCCCAGTACATTATCCTTTCCCCTGTGAAATTACTTTAACAAGCTCCAGCTGTTTTTATTCTCAGAAGGTTTACTCCCTGATATACAGCTGCCTACCCCCTTCGTAAGTGCAGGTCCTAAATGAGCTTTTTTCTCTGTTCCCTCACCACAATCCAGATGCTTTGGGGGAGTTACCAGTACAGTAACCATACCAGGAAGTACTTAATTTACTAAGCTACTGCTTTTCTTATTCTCAGTGGAGATATTTACTGATAAATAGCTACCTACGCAGCATGATCATATCGTTATTAAATGAGCTTTTTTCTCTCTCCCCTCACCACTATTCAGATTCTTCGGAGGAGTTCCCAGTACATTATCCTTTCCCCTGTGTAATTACCTTAACAAGCTCCAGCTGTTTTTATTCTCAGAAGGTTTACTCCCTGATATACAGCTGCCTACCCCCTTCGTAAGTGCAGGTCCTAAATGAGCTTTTTTCTCTGTTCCCTCACCACAATCCAGATTCTTTTGGGGAGTTACCAGTACACTAACCATACCAGGAAGTACTTAATTTATTAAGCTACTGCTTTTCTTAATCTCAGTGGAGATATTTACTGATAAACAGCTACCTACGCAGCATGTTCATGTCGTGCCTAAATGAGCTTTTATCTCTCTCCCCTCACCACAAATCAGATTCTTCTGAGGAGTTCCCAGCACATTATCCTTTCCCCTGTGTAATTACCTTAAGAAGCTCCAGCTGTTTTTATTCTCAGAAGGTTTACTCCCTCATATACAGCTGCCATCTCCCTTCGTAAGTGCAGGTCCTAAATGAACTTTTTTCTCTGTTCCCTCACCACAATCCAGATTCTTTTGGGGAGTTACCAGTACAGTAACCATACCAGGAAGCACTTAATTCATTAAGCTACTGCTTTTCTTAATCTCAGTGGAGATATTTACTGATAAACAGCTACCTACGCAGCATGTTCATGTCTTTCCTAAATGAGCTTTTATCTCTCTCCCCTCACCACAAATCAGATTCTTCTGAGGAGTTCCCAGTACATTATCCTTTCCCCTGTGTAATTACCTTAACAAGCTCCAGCTGTTTTTATTCTCAGAAGGTTTACTCCCTGATATATAGCTGCCTACCCCCTTCGTAAGTGCAGGTCCTAAATGAGCTTTTTTCTCTGTTCCCTCACCACAATCCAGATTCTTTTCGGGAGTTACCAGTACAGTAACCATACCAGGAAGTACTTAATTTATTAAGCTACTGCTTTTCTTAATCTCAGTGGAGATATTTACTGATAAACAGCTACATACGCAGCATGTTCCTGTCGTTCCTAAATGAGCTTTTATCTCTCTCCCCTCACCACAAATCAGATTCTTCTGAGGAGTTCCCAGTACATTATCATTTCCCCTGTGTAATTACCTTAACAAGCTCCAGCTGTTTTTATTCTCAGAAGGTTTACTCCCTGATATACAGCTGCCTACCCCCTTTGTAAGTGCAGGTCCTAAATGAGCTTTTTTCTCTGTTCCCTCACCACAATCTAGATTCTTTTGGGGAGTTACCAGTACAGTAACCACACCAGGAAGTACTTAATTCATTAAGCTACTGCTTTTCTTAATCTCAGTGGAGATATTTACTGATAAACAACTACCTACGCAGCATGTTCATGTCGTTCCTAAATGAGCTTTTATCTCTCGCCCCTCACCACGAATCGGATTCTTCGGAGGAGTTCCCAGTACATTATCCTTTCCCCTGTGCAATTACCTTAACAAGCTCCAGCTGTTTTTATTCTCAGAAGGATTACTCCCTGATATACAGCTGCCTACCCCCTTTGTAAGTGCAAGTCCTAAATGAGCTTTTTTCTCTGTTCCCTCACCACAATCCAGATTCTTTTGGGGAGTTACCAGTACAGTAACCACACCAGGAAGTACTTAATTCATTAAGCTACTGCTTTTCTTAATCTCAGTGGAGATATTTACTGATAAACAACTACCTACGCAGCATGTTCATGTTGTTCCTAAATGAGCTTTTATCTCTCTCCCGTCACCACAAATCAGATTCTTCTGAGGAGTTCCCAGTACATTATCCTTTCCCCTGTGTAATTACCTTAACAAGCTCCAGCTGTTTTTATTCTCAGAAGGTTTACTCCCTGATATACAGCTGCCTACCCCCTTCCTAAGTGCAGGTCCTAAATGAGCTTTTTTCTCTGTTCCCTCACAGAAATCCGGATTCTTTGTGGAGTTACCAGTACAGTAACCATACCAGGAAGTACTTAATTTATTAAGCTACTGATTTTCTTACTCTCAGTGGAGATATTTACTGATAAACAGCTACCTATGCAGCATGTTCATGTCGTTCCTAAATGAGCTTTTTTCTCTGTTCCCTCACCACAATCCAGATTCTTTTGGGGAGTTACCAGTACAATATCCATACCAGGAAGTACTTAATTTAATAAGCTACTGCTTTTTTTAATCTCAGTGGAGATATTTACTGATATACAGCTACGCATGCAGCATGTTCATGTCGTTCGTAAATGAGCTTTTATCTCTCTCCCCTCATCACAAATCAGATTCTTTTGAGGATTTCCCAGTATATTATCCTTTCCCCTGTGTAATTACCTTAACAAGCTCCAGCTGTTTTTATTCTCAGAAGGTTTACTCCCTGATATACAGCTGCCTATCCCCTTCGTAAGTGCAGGTCCTAAATGAGCTTTTTTCTCTGTTCCCTCACCACAATCCAAATTTTTCTGGGGAGTTACCAGTACAGTAACCATACCAGGAAGTAATTAATTTATTAAGCTACTGCTTTTCTTAATCTCAGTGGAGATATTTACTGATACACAGCTACCTACGCAGCATGTTCATGTCGTTCCTAAATGAGCTTTTATCGCTCTCCCCTCACCACAAATCAGATTCTTCTGAGGAGTTCCCAGTACATTATCCTTTCCCTTGTGTAATTACCTTAACAAGCTCCAGCTGTTTTTATTCTCAGAAGGTTTACTCCCTGATATACAGCTGCCTACCCCCTTCGTAAGTGCAGGTCCTAAATTAGCTTTTTTCTTTGTTCCCTCGCCACAATCCAGATTCTTTTGGGGAGTTACCAGTACATTAACCATACCAGTAAGTACTTAATTAATTAAGCTACTGCTTTTCGTATTCTCAGTGGAGATATTTACTGATAAACAGCTACCAACGCAGCATGTTCATGTCGTTCATAAATGAGCTTTTATCTCTCTCCCCTCACCACAAATCAGATTCTTCTGAGGAATTCCCAGTACATTATCCTTTCGCCTGTGTAATTACCTTAACAAGCTCCAGCTGTTTTTATTCTCAGAAGGTTTACTCCCTGATATACAGCTGCCTACCCCCTTCTTAAGTGCAGGTCCTAAATTAGCTTTTTTCTCTGTTCCCTCACCACAATCCAGATTCTTTTGGGGAGTTACCAGTACAGTAACCATACCAGGAAGTACTTAATTTATTAAGCTACTGCTTTTCTTAATCTCAGTGGAGATATTTACTGATAAACAGCTACGTACGCAGCATGTTCATGTCATTCCTAAATGAGAATTTATCTCTCTCCCCTCACCACAAATCAGATTCTTCTGAGGAGTTCCCAGTACATTATCCTTTCCCCTGTGTAATTACCTTAACAAGCTCCAGCTGTTTTTATTCTCAGAAGTTTTATTCCCTGATATACAGCTGCCTACCCCCTTCTTAAGTGCAGGTCCTAAATGAACTTTTTTCTCTGTTCCCTCACCACAATCCAGATTCTTTTGGGGAGTTACCAGTACAGTAACCACACCAGGAAGTACTTAATTTATTATGCTACTGCTTTTCTTAATCTCAGTGGAGATATTTACTGATAAACAGCTATCTACGCAGCATGTTCATGTCGTGCCTAAATGAGCTTCTATCTCTCTCCCCTCACCACAAATCAGATTCTTCTGAGGAGTTCCCCGTACATTATCCTTTCCCCTGTGTAATTACCTTAAGAAGCTCCAGCTGTTTTTATTCTCAGAAGGTTTACTCCCTCATATACAGCTGCCTGCTCCCTTCGTAAGTGCAGTTCCTAAATGAACTTTTTTCTCTGTTCCCTCACCACAATCCAGATTCTTTTGGGGAGTTACTAGTACAGTAACCATACCAGGAAGTACTTAATTTATTAAGCTTCTGCTTTTCTTAATCTCAGTGGAGATATTTACTGATAAACAGCTACCTACGCAGCATGTTCCTGTCGTTCCTAAATGAGCTTTTATCTCTCTCCCCTCACCGCAAATCAGATTCTTCTGAGGAGTTCCCAGTACATTATCCTTTCCCCTGTGTAATTACCTTAACAAGCTCCAGCTGTTTTTATTCTCAGAAGGTTTACTCCCTGATATACAGCTGCCTACTCCCTTCGTAAGTGCTGGTCCTAAATGAGCCTTTTTCTCTGTTCCCTCACCACAATCCAGATTCTTTTCGGGAGTTACCAGTACAGTAACCATACCAGGAAGTACTTAATTTATTAAGCTACTGCTTTTCTTAATCTCAGTGGAGATATTTACTGATAAACAGCTACCTACGCAGCATGTTCATGTCGTTCCTAAATGAGCTTTTATCTCTCTCCCCTCACCACAAATCAGATTCTTTTGAGGAGTTCCCAGTACATTATCCTTTCCCCTGTGTAATTACCTTAACAAGCTCCAGCTGTTTTTACTCTCAGAAGGTTTACTCCCTGATATACAGCTGCCTACCCCCTTCGTAAGTGCAGGTCCTAAATGAGCTTTTTTCTCTGTTCCCTCACCACAATCCAGATTCTTTTGGGGAGTTACCAGTACAGTAACCATACCCGGAAGTACTTAATTTATTAAGCTACTGCTTTTCTTAATCTCAGTGGAGATATTTACTGATAAACAGCTACCTACGCAGCATGTTCCTGTCGTTCCTAAATGAGCTTATATCTCTCTCCCCTCAAGACAAATCAGATTCTTCTGAGGAGTTCCCAGTACATTATCCTTTCCCCTGTGTAATTACCTTAACAAGCTCCAGCTGTTTTTATTCTGAGAAGGTTTACTCCCTGATATACAGCTGCCTACCCCCTTCGTAAGTGCAGGTCCTAAATGAGCTTTTTTCTCTGTTCCCTCACCACAATCCAGATTTTTTTGGGGAGTTACCAGTACAGTAACCACACCAGGAAGTACTTAATTTATTAAGCTACTGCTTTTCTTAATCTCAGTTGAGATATTTACTGATAAACAGCTTCCTACGCAGCATGTTCTGTCGTTCCTAAATGAGCTTTTATCTCTCTCCCCTCACCACAAATCAGATTCTTCTGAGGAGTTCCCAGTACATTACCCTTTCCCCTGTGTAATTACCTTAACAAGCTCGAGCTGTTTTTATTCTCAGAAGGTTTACTCCCTGATATACAGCTGCCTACCCCCTTCGTAAGCGCAGGTCCTAAATGAGCTTTTTTCTCTGTTCCCTCACCACAATCCAGATTCTTTTGGGGAGTTACCAGTACAGTAACCATACCAGGAAGTACTTAATTTATTAAGCTACTGCTTTTCTTAATCTCAGTGGAGATATTTACTGATAAACAGCTACCTACGCAGCATATTCATTTCGTTCCTAAATGACCTTTTTTCTCTGTTCCCTCACCACAATCCAGATTCTTTTGGGGAGTTACCAGTACAGTATCCAGACCAGGAAGTACTTAATTCATTAAGCTGCTGCTTTTCTTAATCTCCGTGGAGATATTAACGGATAAACAGCGACGTATGCAGCATGTTCATGTCGTTCCTTAATGAGCTTTTATCTCTCTCCCCTCACCACAAATCAGATTCTTTTGAGAAGTTCCCAGTACATTATCCTTTCCCCTGTTTAATTACCTTAACAAGCTCCAGCTGTTTTTATTCTCAGAAGCGATACTCCCTGATATACAGCTGCCTACCCCCTTCGTAAGTGCAGGTCATAAATGAGCTTTTTTCTCTGTTCCCTCACAGAAATCCGGATTCTTTGGGGAGTTACCAGTACAGTAACCATACCAGGAAGTACTTAATTTATTAAGCTACTGCTTTTTCTTAATCTCTGTGGAGATATTTACTGATAAACAGCTACCTACGCAGCATGTTCATGTCGTTCCTAAATGAGCTTTTATCTCTCTACCCTCACCACAAATCAGATTCTTCTGAGGAGTTCCCAGTACATTATCCTTTCCCCTGTGTAATTACCTTAACAAGCTCCAGCTGTTTTTATTCTCAGAAGGTTTACTCCCTGATATACAGCTGCCTACCCCCTTCGTAAGTGCAGGTCCTAAATGAGCCTTTTTCTCTGTTCCCTCAACACAATCCAGATTCTTTTGGGGAGTTACCAGTACAGTAACCATACCAGGAAGTACTTAATTTATTAAGCTACTGCTTTTCTTAATCTCAGTGGAGATATTTACTGACAAACAGCTATCTACGCAGCATGTTCATGTCGTTCCTAAATGAGCTTTTATCTCTCTCCCCTCACCACAAATCAGATTCTTCTGAGGAGTTCCCAGTACATTATCCTTTCCCCTGTGTAATTACCTTAATAAGCTCCAGCTGTTTTTATTCTCAGAAGGTTTACTCCCTGATATACAGCTGCCTACCCCCTTTGTAAGTGCAGGTCCTAAATGAGCTTTTTTCTCTGTTCCCTCACCACAATCCAGATTCTTTTGGGGAGTTACCAGTACAGTAACCATACCAGGAAGTACTTAATTCATTAAGCTACTGCTTTTCTTAATCTCAGTGGAGATATTTACTGATAAACAACTACCTACGCAGCATGTTCATGTCCTTCCTAAATGAGCTTTTATCTCTCTCCCGTCACCACAAATCAGAATCTTCTGAGGAGTTCCCAGTACATTATCCTTTCCCCTGTGTAATGACCTTAACAAGCTCCAGCTGTTGTTATTCTCAGAAGGTTTACTCCCTGATATACAGCTGCCTACCCCCTTCGTAAGTGCAGGTCCTAAATGAGCTTTTTTCTCTGTTCCCTCACCACAATCCAGATTCTTTTGGGGAGTTACCAGTAGAGTAACCATACCAGGAAGTACTTAATTTATTAAGCTACTGCTTTTCTTAATCTCAGTGGAGATATTTACTGATAAACAGCTACCTACGCAGCATGTTCCTGTCGTTCCTAAATGAGCTTATATCTCTCTCCCCTCACCACAAATCAGATTCTTCTGAGGAGTTCCCAGTACATTATCCTTTCCCCTGTGTAATTACCTTCACAAGCTCCAGCTGTTTTTATTCTCAGAAGGTTTACTCCCTGATATACAGCTGCCTACCCCCTTCGTAAGCGCAGGTCCTAAATGAGCTTTTTTCTCTGTTCCCTCACCACAATCCAGATTCTTTTGGGGAGTTACCAGTACAGTAACCATACCAGGAAGTACTTAATTTATTAAGCTACTGCTTTTCTTAATCTCAGTGGAGATATTTACTGATAAACAGCTACCTACGCAGCATGTTCATGTCGATCCTAAATGAGCTTTTTTCTCTGTTCCCTCACCACAATCCAGATTCTTTTGGGGAGTTATCAGTACAATATCCATATCAGGAAGTACTTAATTTATTAAGCTACTGCTTTTCTTAATCTCAGTGGAGATATTTACTGATAAACAGCTATCTACGCAGCATGTTCATGTCGTTCCTAAATGAGCTTTTTTCTCTCTCCCCTCACCACAAATCAGATTCTTCTGAGGAGTTCCCAGGACATTATCCTTTCCCCTGTGTAATTACCTTAACAAGCTCCAGCTGTTTTTATTCTCAGAAGGTTTACTCCCTGATATACACCTGCCTACCCCCTTCGTAAGTGCAGGTCCTAAATGAGCTTTTTTCTCTGTTCCCTCACCACAATCCAGATTCTTTTGGGGAGTTACCAGTACAGTAACCACACCAGGAAGTACTTAATTTATTAAGCTACTGCTTTTCTTAATCTCAGTGGAGATATTTACTGATAAACAGCTACCTACGCAGCATGTTCATGTCGTGCCTAAATGAGCTTTTATCTCTCTCCCCTCACCACAAATCAGATTCTTCTGCGGAGTTCCCAGCACATTATCCTTTCCCCTGTGTAATTACCTTAACAAGCTCCAGCTGCTTTTATTCTCAGAAGGTTTACTCCCTCATATACAGATGCCTACCCCCTTCGTAAGTGCAGGTCCTAAATGAGCTTTATTCTCTGTTCCCTCACCACAATCCAGATTCTTTTGTGGAGTTACCAGTACAGTAACCATACCAGGAAGTACTTAATTTATTAAGCTACTGCTTTTTTTAATCTCAGTGGAGATATTTACTGATAAACAGCTACCTACGCAGCATGTTCATGTCGTTCCTAAATGAGCTTTTATCCCTCTCCCCTCACCACAAATCGGATTCTTCGGAGGAGTTCCCAGTACATTATCCTTTCCCCTCTGTAATTACCTTAAGAAGCTCCAGCTGTTTTTATTCTCAGAAGGTTTACTCCCTCATATACAGCTGCCAGCTCCCTTCGTAAGTGCAGGTCCTAAATGAACTTTTTTCTCTGTTCCCTCACCACAATCCAGATTCTTTTGGGAGTTACCAGTACAGTAACCATACCAGGAAGTAATTAATTTAAAAAGCTCCTGCTTTTCTTAATCTCAGTGGAGATATTTACTGATAAACAGCTACCTACGCAGCATGTTCATGTCGTTCCTAAATTAGCTTTTATCGCTCTCCCCTCACCACAAATCAGATTCTTCTGAGGAGTTCCCAGTACATTATCCTTTCCCCTGTGTAATTACCTTAACAAGCTCCAGCTGTTTTTATTCTCAGAAGGTTTACTCCCTGATATACAGCTGCCTACCCCCTTAGTAAGTGCAGGTCCTAAATTAGATTTTTTCTTTGTTCCCTCACCACAATCCAGATTCTTTTGGGGAGTTACCAGTACATTAACCATACCAGGAAGTACTTAATTTATTAAGCTACTGCTTTTCGTATTCTCAGTGGAGATATTTACTGATAAACAGCTACCAACGCAGCATGTTCATGTCGTTCCTAAATGAGCTTTTATCTCTCTCCCCTCACCACAAATCAGATTCTTCTGAGGAATTCCCAGTACATTATCCTTTCCCCTGTGAAATTACTTTAACAAGCTCCAGCTGTTTTTATTCTCAGAAGGTTTACTCCCTGATATACAGCTGCCTACCCCCTTCGTAAGTGCAGGTCCTAAATGAGCTTTTTTCTCTGTTCCCTCACCACAATCCAGATGCTTTGGGGGAGTTACCAGTACAGTAACCATACCAGGAAGTACTTAATTTACTAAGCTACTGCTTTTCTTATTCTCAGTGGAGATATTTACTGATAAATAGCTACCTACGCAGCATGATCATATCGTTATTAAATGAGCTTTTTTCTCTCTCCCCTCACCACTATTCAGATTCTTCGGAGGAGTTCCCAGTACATTATCCTTTCCCCTGTGTAATTACCTTAACAAGCTCCAGCTGTTTTTATTCTCAGAAGGTTTACTCCCTGATATACAGCTGCCTACCCCCTTCGTAAGTGCAGGTCCTAAATGAGCTTTTTTCTCTGTTCCCTCACCACAATCCAGATTCTTTTGGGGAGTTACCAGTACACTAACCATACCAGGAAGTACTTAATTTATTAAGCTACTGCTTTTCTTAATCTCAGTGGAGATATTTACTGATAAACAGCTACCTACGCAGCATGTTCATGTCGTGCCTAAATGAGCTTTTATCTCTCTCCCCTCACCACAAATCAGATTCTTCTGAGGAGTTCCCAGCACATTATCCTTTCCCCTGTGTAATTACCTTAAGAAGCTCCAGCTGTTTTTATTCTCAGAAGGTTTACTCCCTCATATACAGCTGCCATCTCCCTTCGTAAGTGCAGGTCCTAAATGAACTTTTTTCTCTGTTCCCTCACCACAATCCAGATTCTTTTGGGGAGTTACCAGTACAGTAACCATACCAGGAAGCACTTAATTCATTAAGCTACTGCTTTTCTTAATCTCAGTGGAGATATTTACTGATAAACAGCTACCTACGCAGCATGTTCATGTCTTTCCTAAATGAGCTTTTATCTCTCTCCCCTCACCACAAATCAGATTCTTCTGAGGAGTTCCCAGTACATTATCCTTTCCCCTGTGTAATTACCTTAACAAGCTCCAGCTGTTTTTATTCTCAGAAGGTTTACTCCCTGATATATAGCTGCCTACCCCCTTCGTAAGTGCAGGTCCTAAATGAGCTTTTTTCTCTGTTCCCTCACCACAATCCAGATTCTTTTCGGGAGTTACCAGTACAGTAACCATACCAGGAAGTACTTAATTTATTAAGCTACTGCTTTTCTTAATCTCAGTGGAGATATTTACTGATAAACAGCTACATACGCAGCATGTTCCTGTCGTTCATAAATGAGCTTTTATCTCTCTCCCCTCACCACAAATCAGATTCTTCTGAGGAGTTCCCAGTACATTATCATTTCCCCTGTGTAATTACCTTAACAAGCTCCAGCTGTTTTTATTCTCAGAAGGTTTACTCCCTGATATACAGCTGCCTACCCCCTTTGTAAGTGCAGGTCCTAAATGAGCTTTTTTCTCTGTTCCCTCACCACAATCTAGATTCTTTTGGGGAGTTACCAGTACAGTAACCACACCAGGAAGTACTTAATTCATTAAGCTACTGCTTTTCTTAATCTCAGTGGAGATATTTACTGATAAACAACTACCTACGCAGCATGTTCATGTCGTTCCTAAATGAGCTTTTATCTCTCGCCCCTCACCACAAATCGGATTCTTCGGAGGAGTTCCCAGTACATTATCCTTTCCCCTGTGCAATTACCTTAACAAGCTCCAGCTGTTTTTATTCTCAGAAGGATTACTCCCTGATATACAGCTGCCTACCCCCTTTGTAAGTGCAAGTCCTAAATGAGCTTTTTTCTCTGTTCCCTCACCACAATCCAGATTCTTTTGGGGAGTTACCAGTACAATAACCACACCAGGAAGTACTTAATTCATTAAGCTACTGCTTTTCTTAATCTCAGTGGAGATATTTACTGATAAACAACTACCTACGCAGCATGTTCATGTTGTTCCTAAATGAGCTTTTATCTCTCTCCCGTCACCACAAATCAGATTCTTCTGAGGAGTTCCCAGTACATTATCCTTTCCCCTGTGTAATTACCTTAACAAGCTCCAGCTGTTTTTATTCTCAGAAGGTTTACTCCCTGATATACAGCTGCCTACCCCCTTCCTAAGTGCAGGTCCTAAATGAGCTTTTTTCTCTGTTCCCTCACAGAAATCCGGATTCTTTGTGGAGTTACCAGTACAGTAACCATACCAGGAAGTACTTAATTTATTAAGCTACTGATTTTCTTACTCTCAGTGGAGATATTTACTGATAAACAGCTACCTATGCAGCATGTTCATGTCGTTCCTAAATGAGCTTTTTTCTCTGTTCCCTCACCACAATCCAGATTCTTTTGGGGAGTTACCAGTACAATATCCATACCAGGAAGTACTTAATTTAATAAGCTACTGCTTTTTTTAATCTCAGTGGAGATATTTACTGATATACAGCTACGCATGCAGCATGTTCATGTCGTTCGTAAATGAGCTTTTATCTCTCTCCCCTCATCACAAATCAGATTCTTTTGAGGATTTCCCAGTATATTATCCTTTCCCCTGTGTAATTACCTTAACAAGCTCCAGCTGTTTTTATTCTCAGAAGGTTTACTCCCTGATATACAGCTGCCTATCCCCTTCGTAAGTGCAGGTCCTAAATGAGCTTTTTTCTCTGTTCCCTCACCACAATCCAAATTCTTCTGGGGAGTTACCAGTACAGTAACCATACCAGGAAGTAATTAATTTATTAAGCTACTGCTTTTCTTAATCTCAGTGGAGATATTTACTGATACACAGCTACCTACGCAGCATGTTCATGTCGTTCCTAAATGAGCTTTTATCGCTCTCCCCTCACCACAAATCAGATTCTTCTGAGGAGTTCCCAGTACATTATCCTTTCCCTTGTGTAATTACCTTAACAAGCTCCAGCTGTTTTTATTCTCAGAAGGTTTACTCCCTGATATACAGCTGCCTACCCCCTTCGTAAGTGCAGGTCCTAAATTAGCTTTTTTCTTTGTTCCCTCGCCACAATCCAGATTCTTTTGGGGAGTTACCAGTACATTAACCATACCAGTAAGTACTTAATTAATTAAGCTACTGCTTTTCGTATTCTCAGTGGAGATATTTACTGATAAACAGCTACCAACGCAGCATGTTCATGTCGTTCATAAATGAGCTTTTATCTCTCTCCCTTCACCACAAATCAGATTCTTCTGAGGAATTCCCAGTACATTATCCTTTCGCCTGTGTAATTACCTTAACAAGCTCCAGCTGTTTTTATTCTCAGAAGTTTTATTCCCTGATATACAGCTGCCTACCCCCTTCTTAAGTGCAGGTCCTAAATGAACTTTTTTCTCTGTTCCCTCACCACAATCCAGATTCTTTTGGGGAGTTACCAGTACAGTAACCACACCAGGAAGTACTTAATTTATTATGCTACTGCTTTTCTTAATCTCAGTGGAGATATTTACTGATAAACAGCTATCTACGCAGCATGTTCATGTCGTGCCTAAATGAGCTTCTATCTCTCTCCCCTCACCACAAATCAGATTCTTCTGAGGAGTTCCCCGTACATTATCCTTTCCCCTGTGTAATTACCTTAAGAAGCTCCAGCTGTTTTTATTCTCAGAAGGTTTACTCCCTCATATACAGCTGCCTGCTCCCTTCGTAAGTGCAGTTCCTAAATGAACTTTTTTCTCTGTTCCCTCACCACAATCCAGATTCTTTTGGGGAGTTACTAGTACAGTAACCATACCAGGAAGTACTTAATTTATTAAGCTACTGCTTTTCTTAATCTCAGTGGAGATATTTACTGATAAACAGCTACCTACGCAGCATGTTCCTGTCGTTCCTAAATGAGCTTTTATCTCTCTCCCCTCACCGCAAATCAGATTCTTCTGAGGAGTTCCCAGTACATTATCCTTTCCCCTGTGTAATTACCTTAACAAGCTCCAGCTGTTTTTATTCTCAGAAGGTTTACTCCCTGATATACAGCTGCCTACCCCCTTCGTAAGTGCTGGTCCTAAATGAGCCTTTTTCTCTGTTCCCTCACCACAATCCAGATTCTTTTCGGGAGTTACCAGTACAGTAACCATACCAGGAAGTACTTAATTTATTAAGCTACTGCTTTTCTTAATCTCAGTGGAGATATTTACTGATAAACAGCTACCTACGCAGCATGTTCATGTCGTTCCTAAATGAGCTTTTATCTCTCTCCCCTCACCACAAATCAGATTCTTTTGAGGAGTTCCCAGTACATTATCCTTTCCCCTGTGTAATTACCTTAACAAGCTCCAGCTGTTTTTACTCTCAGAAGGTTTACTCCCTGATATACAGCTGCCTACCCCCTTCGTAAGTGCAGGTCCTAAATGAGCTTTTTTCTCTGTTCCCTCACCACAATCCAGATTCTTTTGGGGAGTTACCAGTACAGTAACCATACCCGGAAGTACTTAATTTATTAAGCTACTGCTTTTCTTAATCTCAGTGGAGATATTTACTGATAAACAGCTACCTACGCAGCATGTTCCTGTCGTTCCTAAATGAGCTTATATCTCTCTCCCCTCAAGACAAATCAGATTCTTCTGAGGAGTTCCCAGTACATTATCCTTTCCCCTGTGTAATTACCTTAACAAGCTCCAGCTGTTTTTATTCTGAGAAGGTTTACTCCCTGATATACAGCTGCCTACCCCCTTCGTAAGTGCAGGTCCTAAATGAGCTTTTTTCTCTGTTCCCTCACCACAATCCAGATTTTTTTGGGGAGTTACCAGTACAGTAACCACACCAGGAAGTACTTAATTTATTAAGCTACTGCTTTTCTTAATCTCAGTTGAGATATTTACTGATAAACAGCTTCCTACGCAGCATGTTCTGTCGTTCCTAAATGAGCTTTTATCTCTCTCCCCTCACCACAAATCAGATACTTCTGAGGAGTTCCCAGTACATTACCCTTTCCCCTGTGTAATTACCTTAACAAGCTCGAGCTGTTTTTATTCTCAGAAGGTTTACTCCCTGATATACAGCTGCCTACCCCCTTCGTAAGCGCAGGTCCTAAATGAGCTTTTTTCTCTGTTCCCTCACCACAATCCAGATTCTTTTGGGGAGTTACCAGTACAGTAACCATACCAGGAAGTACTTAATTTATTAAGCTACTGCTTTTCTTAATCTCAGTGGAGATATTTACTGATAAACAGCTACCTACGCAGCATATTCATTTCGTTCCTAAATGACCTTTTTTCTCTGTTCCCTCACCACAATCCAGATTCTTTTGGGGAGTTACCAGTACAGTATCCAGACCAGGAAGTACTTAATTCATTAAGCTGCTGCTTTTCTTAATCTCCGTGGAGATATTTACGGATAAACAGCTACGTATGCAGCATGTTCATGTCGTTCCTTAATGAGCTTTTATCTCTCTCCCCTCACCACAAATCAGATTCTTCTGAGAAGTTCCCAGTACATTATGCTTTCCCCTGTTTAATTACCTTAACAAGCTCCAGCTGTTTTTATTCTCAGAAGCGATACTCCCTGATATACAGCTGCCTACCCCCTTCGTAAGTGCAGGTCATAAATGAGCTTTTTTCTCTGTTCCCTCACAGAAATCCGGATTCTTTGGGGAGTTACCAGTACAGTAACCATACCAGGAAGTACTTAATTTATTAAGCTACTGCTTTTCTTAATCTCAGTGGAGATATTTACTGATACACAGCTATCTACGCAGCATGTTCATGTCGTTCCTAAATGAGCTTTTATCTCTCTCCCGTCAGCACAAATCAAATTCTTCTGAGGAGTTCCCAGTACATTATCCTTTCCCCTGTGTAATTACCTTAACAAGCTCCAGCTGTTTTTATTCTCAGAAGGTTTACTCCCTGATATACAACTGCCTACCACCTTCATAAGTGCAGGTCCTAAATGAGCTTTTTTCTCTGTTCCCTCACAGAAATCCGGATTCTTTGGGGAGTTACCAGTACAGTAACCATACCAGGAAGTACTTAATTTATTAAGCTACTGCTTTTCTTAATCTCAGTGGACATATTTACTGATTAACAGCTACCTATGCAGCATGTTCAGGTCGTTCCTAAATGTGCTTTTTTCTCTGTTCCCTCACCACAATCCAGATTCTTTTGGGGAGTTACCAGTACAATATCCATACCAGCAAGTACTTAATTTATTAAGCTACTGCTTTTCTTAATCTCAGTGGAGATATTTACTGATAAACAGCTATGTATGCAGCATGTTTATGTCGTTCCTAAATGAGCTTTTATCTCTCTCCCCTCACCACAAATCAGATTCTTCTGAGGAGTTCCCAGTACATTATCCTTTCCCCTGTGTAATTACCTTAACAAGCCCCAGCTGTTTTTATTCTCAGAAGCGATACTCCCTGATATACAGCTGCCTACCCCCTTCGTAAGTGCAGGTCCTAAATGAGCTTTTTTCTCTGTTCCCTCACCACAATCCAGATTCTTTTGGGGAGTTACCAGTACAGTAACCATACCAGGAAGTACTTAATTTATTAAGCTACTGCTTTTCTTAATCTCAGTGGAGATGTTTACTGATAAACAGCTACCTACGCAGCATGTTCATTTCGTTCCTAAATGACCTTTTTTCTCTGTTCCCTCACCACAATCCAGATTCTTTTGGGGAGTTACCAGTACAGTAACCATACCAGGAAGTACTTAATTTATTAAGCTACTGCTTCTCTTAATCTCAGTGGAGATATTTACTGATAAACAGCTACCTACGCAGCATGTTCATGTCGTTCTTAAACGAGCTTTTATCACTCTCCCCTCACCACAAATCAGATTCTTCTGAGGATTTCCCAGTACATTATCCTTTCCCCTGTGTAATTACCTTAACCAGCTCCAGCTGTTTTTATTCTCAGAAGGTTTACTCACTGATGTACAGCTGCTTACCTTCTTAAGTGCGGTCCTAAATGAGCTTTTATCTCTGTTCCCTCAGCACAATCCAGATTCTTTTGGGGAGTTACCAGTACAGTAACCATACCAGGAAGTACTTAATTTATTAAGCTACTGCTTTTCTTAATCTCAGTGGAGATATTTACTGATAAACAGCTACCTACGCAGCATGTTCATGCCGTTCCTAAATGAGCTTTTATCTCTCTCCCCTCACCACAAATCAGATTCTTCTGAGGAGTTCCCAGAACATTATCGTTTCCCCTGTGTAATTACCTTAACAAGCTCCAGATGTTTTTATTCTCAGAAGGTTTACTCCCTGATAAACAGCTGCCTACCCCCTTCGTAAGTGCAGGTCCTCAATGAGCTTTTTTCTCTGTTCCCTCACCACAATCCAGATTTTTTTGGGGAGTTACCAGTACAGTAACCATACCAGGAAGTACTTAATTTATTAAGCTTCTGCTTTTCTTGATCTCAGTGGAGATATTTACTGATAAACAGCTACCTACGCAGCATGTTCATGTCGTTCCTAAATGAGCTTTTATCTCTCTCCCCTCACCACAAATCAGATTCTTCTGAGGAGTTCCCAGTACATTATCCTTTCTGCTGTGTAATTACCTTAACAAGCTCCAGCTGTTTTTATTCTCAGAAGGTTTACTCCCTGATATACAGCTGCCTACCCCTTCGTAAGTGCAGGTCCTAAATGAGATTTTTTTCTCTCTTCCCTCACCACAATCCAGATTCTTTTGGGGAGTTACCAGTAGAGTATCCATACCAGGAAGTACTTAGTTTATTAAGCTACTGCTTTTCTTAATCTCAGTGGAGATATTTACTGATAAACAGCTACCTACGCGGCATGTTCATGTCGTTCCTAAATGAGCTTTTATCTCTCTCCCCTCACCACAAATCAGATCCTTCTGAGGAGTTCCCAGTACATTATCCTTTCCCCTGTGTAATTAACTTAACAAACTCCAATTGTTTTTATTCTCAGAAGGTTTACTCCCTCATATACAGCTGCCTACCCCCTTCATAAGTGCAGGTCCTAAATGAGATTTTTTCTCTGTTCCCTAACCACAATCCAGATTCTTTTGGGGAGTTACCAGTACAGTAACCATACCAGGAAGTACTTAATTTATTAAGCTACTGCTTTTCTTAATCTCAGTGGAGATATTTACTGATAAACAGCTATCTACGCAGTATGTTCATGTCGTTCCTAAATGAGCTTTTATCTCTCTCCCCTCACCACAAATCAGATTCTTCTGAGGAGTTCCCAGTACAGTATCCTTTCCCCTGTGTAATTACCTTAACAAGCTCCAGCTGTTTTTATTCTCAGAAGGTTTACTCCCTCATATACAGCTGCCTACCCCCTTCGTAAGTGCAGGTCCTAAATGAGCTTTTTTCTCTGTTCCCTCACCACAATCCAGATTCTTTTGGGGAGTTACCAGTACAGTAACCATACCAAGAAGTACTTAATTTATTAAGCTACTGCTTTTCTTAATCTCAGTGGAGATATTTACTGATAAACAGCTACCTATGCAGCATGTTCATGTCGTTCCTAAATGAGCTTTTATCTCTCTCCCCTCACCACAAATCAGATTCTTCTGAGGAGTTCCCAGTACATTATCCTTTCCCCTGTGTAATTACCTTAACAAGTTCCAGCTGTTTTTATTCTCAGAAGGTTTATTCCCTGATACACAGCTGCCTACCCCCTTCGTAAGTGCAGGTCTTAAATGTGCTTTTTTCTCTGTTCCCTCACCACAATCCAGATTCTTTTGGGGAGTTACCACTACAGTAACCATACCAGTTAGTACTTAATTCATTAAGCTACTGCTCCTCTTAATCTCAGTGGAGATATTTACTGATAAACAGCTACCTACGCAGCATGTTCATGTCGTTCCTAAATGAGCTTTTATCTCTCTCCCCTCACCACAAATCAGATTCTTATGAGGAGTTCCCAGTACATTATCCTTTCCCCTGTGTAATTACCTTAACAAGTTCCAGCTGTTTTTATTCTCAGAAGGTTTACTCCCTGATACACAGCTGCCTACCCACTTCGTAAGTGCAGGTCCTAAATGAGCTTTTTTCTCTGTTCCCTCACCACAATCCAGATTCTTTTGGGGAGTTACCAGTACACTAACCATACCAGGAAGTACTTAATTTACTAAGCTACTGCTTTTCGTAATCTCAGTGGAGATATTTACTGATAAACAGCTACCAACGCAGCATGTTCATGTCGTTCCTAAATGAGCTTTTATCTCTCTCCCGTCACCACAAATCAGATTCTTCTGAGGAGTTCCCAGTACATTATCCTTTCCCCTGTGTAATTGCCTTAACAAGCTCCAGCTGTTTTTATTCCCAGAAGGTTTACTCCCTGATATACAGCTGCCTACCCCCTTCGTAAGTGCAGGTCCTAAATGTGCTTTTTTCTCTGTTCCCTCACCACAATCCAGATTCTTTTGGGGAGTTACCAGTACAGTAACCATACCAGTTAGTACTTAATTCATTAAGCTACTGCTCCTCTTAATCTCAGTGGAGATATTTACTGATAAACAGCTACCTACCCAGCATGTTCATGTCGTTCCTATATGAGCTTTCATCTCTCTCCCCTCACCACAAATCAGATTTTTCTGAGGAGTTCCCAGTACTTTATCCTTTCCCCTGTGTATTTACCTTAACAAGCTCCAGCTGTTTTTATTCTCAGAAGGTTTACTCCCTGATATACAGCTGCCTACCCCCTTCGTAAGTGCAGGTCCTAAATGAGCTTTTTTCTCTGTTCCCTCACCACAATCCAGATTCTTTTGGGGAGTTACCAGTACACTAACCATACCAGGAAGTACTTAATTTATTAAGCTACTGCTTTTCGTAATCTCAGTGGAGATATTTACTGATAAACAGCTACCTACGCAGCATGTTCATGTCGTTCATAAATGAGCTTTTATCTCTCTCCCGTCACCACAAATCAGATTCTTCTGAGGAGTTCCCAGTACATTATCCTTTCCCCTGTGTAATTACCTTAACAAGCTCCAGCTGTTTTTATTCTCAGAAGGTTTACTCCCTGATATACAGCTGCCTACCACCTTCGTAAGTGCAGGTCCTAAATGTGCTTTTTTCTCTGTTCCCTCACCACAATCCAGATTCTTTTGGGGAGTTACCAGTACTGTAACCATACCAGTTAGTACTTAATTCATTAAGCTACTGCTCCTCTTAATCTCAGTGGAGATATTTACTGATAAACAGCTACCTACGCAGCATGTTCATGTCGTTCCTATATGAGCTTTCATCTCTCTCCCCTCACCACAAATCAGATTTTTCTGAGGAGTTCCCAGTACGTTATCCTTTCCCCTGTGTAATTACCTTAACAAGCTCCAGCTGTTTTTATTCTCAGAAGGATTACTCCGTGATATACAGCTGCCTACCCCCTTCGTAAGTGCAGGTCCTAAATGAGCTTTTTTCTCTGTTCCCTCACCACAATCCAGATTCTTTTGGGGAGTTACCAGTACAGTTACCATACCAGGAAGTACTTAATTTATTAAGCTACTGCTTTTCTTAATCTCAGTGGAGATATTTACTGATAAACAGCTACCTACGAAGCATGTACATGTCGTTCCTAAATGAGCTTTTATCTCTCTCCCCTCACCACAAATCAGATTCTTCTGAGGAGTTCCCAGTACATTATCCTTTCCCCTGTGTAATTACCTTAACAAGCTCCAGCTGTTTTTATTCTCAGAAGGTTTACTCCCTGATATACAGCTGCCTACCCCCTTCGTAAGTGCAGGTCCTAAATGAGCTTTTTTCTCTGTTCCCTCACCACAATCCAGATTCTTTTGGGGAGTTACCAGTACAGTGACCATAGCAGGAAGTACTTAATTTATGAAGCTACTGCTTTTCTTAATGTCAGTGGAGATATTTACTGATAAACAGCTATCTACGCAGCATGTTTATGTCGTTCCTAAATGAGCTTATATCTTTCTCCCCTCACCACAAATCAGATTCTTCTGAGGAGTTCCCAGTACATTATCCTTTCTCCTGTGTAATTACCTTAACAAGCTCCAGCTGTTTTTATTCTCAGAAGGTTTACTCCCTGATATACAGCTGCCTACCCCCTTCGTAAGTGCAGGTCCTAAATGAGCTTTTTTCTCTGTTCCCTCACCACAATCCAGATTCTTTTGGGGAGTTACCAGTACAGTAACCATACCAAGAAGCACTTAATTTATTAAGCTACTGCTTTTCTTGATCTCAGTGGAGATATTTACTGATAAACAGCTACCTACGCAGCATGTTCATGTCGTTCCTAAATGAGCTTTTATCTCTCTCCCCTCACCACAAATCAGATTCTTATGAGGAGTTCCCAGTACATTATCCTTTCCCCTGTGTAATTACCTTAACAAGTTCCAGCTGTTTTTATTCTCAGAAGGTTTACTCCCTGATACACAGCTGCCTACCCTCTTCGTAAGTGCAGGTCCTAAATGAGCTTTTTTCTCTGTTCCGTCACCACAATCCAGATTCTTTTGGGGAGTTACCAGTACACTAACCATACCAGGAAGTACTTAATTTACTAAGCTACTGCTTTTCGTAATCTCAGTGGAGATATTTACTGATAAACAGCTACCTACGCAGCATGTTCATGTCGTTCCTAAATGAGCTTTTATCTCTCTCCCGTCACCACAAATCAGATTCTTCTGAGGAGTTCCCAGTACATTATCCTTTCCCCTATGTAATTGCCTTAACAAGCTCCAACTGTTTTTATTCCCAGAAGGTTTACTCCCTGATATACAGCTGCCTACCCCCTTCGTAAGTGCAGGTCCTAAATGTGCTTTTTTCTCTGTTCCCTCACCACAATCCAGATTCTTTTGGGGAGTTAGCAGTACAGTAACCATACCAGTTAGTACTTAATTCATTAAGCTACTGCTCCTCTTAATCTCAGTGGAGATATTTACTGATAAACAGCTACCTACGCAGCATGTTCATGTCGTTCCTATATGAGCTTTCATCTCTCTCCCCTCACCACAATTCAGATTTTTCTGAGGAGTTCCCAGTACGTTATCCTTTCCCCTGTGTATTTACCTTAACAAGCTCCAGCTGTTTTTATTCTCAGAATGTTTACTCCCTGATATACAGCTGCCTACCCCCTCGTAAGTGCAGGTCCTAAATGAGCTTTTTTCTCTGTTCCCTCACCACAATCCAGATTCTTTTGGGGAGTTACCAGTACACTAACCATACCAGGAAGTACTTAATTTATTAAGCTACTGCTTTTCGTAATCTCAGTGGAGATATTTACTGATAAACAGCTACCTACGCAGCATGTTCATGTCGTTCATAAATGAGCTTTTATCTCTCTCCCGTCACCACAAATCAGATTCTTCTGAGGAGTTCCCAGTACATTATCCTTTCCCCTGTGTAATTACCTTAACAAGCTCCAGCTGTTTTTATTCTCAGAAGGTTTACTCCCTGATATACAGCTGCCTACCACCTTCGTAAGTGCAGGTCCTAAAGGTGCTTTTTTCTCTGTTCCCTCACCACAATCCAGATTCTTTTGGGGAGTTACCAGTACAGTAACCATACCAGTTCGTACTTAATTCATTAAGCTACTGCTCCTCTTAATCTCAGTGGAGATATTTACTGATAAACAGCTACCTAGGCAGCATGTTCATGTCGTTCCTATATGAGCTTTCATCTCTCTCCCCTCACCACAAATCAGATTTTTCTGAGGAGTTCCCAGTACGTTATCCTTTCCCCTGTGTAATTACCTTAACAAGCTCCAGCTGTTTTTATTCTCAGAAGGTTTACTCCCTGATATACAGCTGCCTACCCCCTTCGTAAGTGCAGGTCCTAAATGAGCTTTTTTCTCTGTTCCCTCACCACAATCCAGATTCTTTTGGGGAGTTACCAGTATAGTAACCGTACCAGGAAGTACTTAATTTATTAAGCTACTGCTTTTCTTAATCTCAGTGGAGATATTTACTGATAAACAGCTACATACGCAGCATGTTCCTGTCGTTCTTAAATGAGCTTTTATCTCTCTCCCCTCACCACAAATCAGATTCTTCTGAGGAGTTCCCAGTACATTATCCTTTAACCTGTGTAATTACCTTAACAAGCTCCAGCTGTTTTTATTCTCAGAAGGATTACTCCCTGATATACAGCTGCCTACCCCCTTCGTAAGTGCAGGTCCTAAATGAGCTTTTTTCTCTGTTCCCTCACCACAATCCAGATTCTTTTGGGGAGTTACCAGTACAGTTACCATACCAGGAAGTACTTAATTTATTAAGCTACTGCTTTTCTTAATCTCAGTGGAGATATTTACTGATAAACAGCTACCTACGAAGCATGTTCATGTCGTTCCTAAATGAGCTTTTATCTCTCTCCCCTCACCACAAATCAGATTCTTCTGAGGAGTTCCCAGTACATTATCCTTTCCCCTGTGTAATTACCTTAACAAGCTCCAGCTGTTTTTATTCTCAGAAGGTTTACTCCCTGATATACAGCTGCCTACCCCCTTCGTAAGTGCAGGTCCTAAATGAGCTTTTTTCTCTGTTCCCTCACCACAATCCAGATTCTTTTGGGGAGTTACCAGTACAGTGACCATAGCAGGAAGTACTTAATTTATGAAGCTACTGCTTTTCTTAATGTCAGTGGAGATATTTACTGATAAACAGCTATCTACGCAGCATGTTTATGTCGTTCCTAAATGAGCTTATATCTTTCTCCCCTCACCACAAATCAGATTCTTCTGAGGAGTTCCCAGTACATTATCCTTTCCCCTGTGTAATTACCTTAACAAGCTCCAGCTGTTTTTATTCTCAGAAGGTTTACACCCTCATATACAGCTCCCTACCCCCTTTGTAATTGCAGGTCCTAAATGAGCTGTTTTCTCTGTTCCCTCACCACAATCCAGATTCTTTTGGGGAGTTACCAGTATAGTAACCATACCAGGAAGTACTTAATTTATTAAGCTACTGCTTTTCTTAATCTCAGTGGAGATATTTACTGATAAACAGCTACCTACGCAGCATGTTCATGTCGTTCCTAAATGAGCTTTTATCTCTCTCCCCTCACCACAAATCAGATTCTTATGAGGAGTTCCCAGTACATTATCCTTTCCCCTGTGTAATTACCCTAACAAGCTCCAGCTGTTTTTATTCTCAGAAGGTTTACTCCCTGATATACAGCTGCCTACCCCCTTCGTAAGTGCAGGTCCTAAATGAGCTTTTTTTCTCTGTTCCCTCACCACAATCCAGATTCTTTTGGGGAGTTACCAGTACAGTTACCATACCAGGAAGTACTTAATTTATTAAGCTACTGCTTTTCTTAATCTCAGTGGAGATATTTACTGATAAACAGCTACCAACGCAGCATGTTCATGTCATTCCTAAATGAGCTTTTATCTCTCTCCCCTCACCACAAATCAGATTCTTCTGAGGAGTTCCCAGTACATTATCCTTTCCCCTGTGTAATTACCTTAACAAGCTCCAGCTGTTTTTATTCTCAGAAGGTTTACTGCCTGATATACAGCTGCCTAACCCCTTCGTAAGTGCAGGTCCTAAATGAGCTTTATTCTCTGTTCCCTCACCACAATCCAGATTCTTTTGGGGAGTTACCAGTACAGTAACCATACCAGGAAGTACTTAATTTATGAAGCTACTGCTTTTCTTAACGTCAGTGGAGATATTTACTGATAAACAGCTATCTACGCAGCATGTTCATGTCGTTCCTAAATGAGCATATATCTCTCTCCCCTCACCACAAATCAGATTCTTCTGAGGAGTTCCCAGTACATTATCCTTTCCCCTGTGTAATTACCTTAACAAGCTCCAGCTGTTTTTATTCTCAGAAGGTTTACACCCTCATATACAGCTGCCTACCCCCTTCGTAAGTGCAGGTCCTAAATGAGATTTTTTCTCTGTTCCCTCACCACAATCCTGATTCTTTTGGGGAGTTACCAGTACAGTAACCATACCAAGAAGTACTTAATTTATTAAGCTACTGCTTTTCTTAATCTCAGTGGAGATATTTACTGATAAACAGCTACCTACGCAGCATGTTCATGTCGTTCCTAAATGAGCTATTATCTCTCTCCCCTCACCACAAATCAGATTCTTCTGAGGAGTTCCCAGTACATTATCCTTTCCCCTGTGTAATTACCTTAACAAGTTCCAGCTGTTTTTATTCTCAGAAGGTTTACTCCCTGATACACAGCTGCCTACCCCCTTCGTAAGTGCAGGTCCTAAATGAGCTTTTTCTCTGTTCCCTCACCACAATCCAGATTCTTTGGGGAGTTACCAGTACACTAACCATACCAGGAAGTACTTAATTTACTAAGCTACTGCTTTTCGTAATCTCAGTGGAGATATTACTGATAAACAGCTACCTACGCAGCATGTTCATGTCGTTCCTAAATGAGCTTTTATCTCTCTCCCGTCACCACAAATCAGATTCTTCTGAGGAGTTCCCAGTACATTATCCTTTCCCCTGTGTAATTACCTTAACAAGCTCCAGCTGTTTTTATTCCCAGAAGGTTTACTCCCTGATATACAGCTGCCTATCACCTTCGTAAGTGCAGGTCCTAAATGTGCTTTTTTCTCTGTTCCCTCTCCACAATCCAGATTCTTTTGGGGAGTTACCAGTATAGTAACCATACCAGGAAGTACTTAATTTATTAAGCTACTGCTTTTCTTTATCTCTGTGGAGATATTTACTGATAAACAGCTACCTACGCAGCATGTTCATGTCGTTCCTAAATGAGCTTTTATCTCTCCCCTCACCACAAATCAGATTCTTCTGAGGAGTTCCCAGTACATTATCCTTTCCCCTGTGTAATTACCTTAACAAGCTCCAGCTGTTTTTATTCTCAGAATGTTTACTCCCTGATATACAGCTGCCTACCCCCTTCGTAAGTGCAGGTCCTAAATGAGCTTTTTTGTCTGTTCCCTCACCACAATCCAGATTCTTTTGGGGAGTTACCAGTACAGTAACCATACCAGGAAGTACTTAATTTATGAAACTACTGCTTTTCGGAAGGTCAGTGGAGATATTTACTGATAAACAGCTATCTACGCAGCATGTTCATGTCGTTCCTAAATGAGCTTATATCTCTCTCCCCTCACCAAAAATCAGAATCTTCTGAGGAGTTCCCAGTACATAATCCGTTCCCCTGTGTAATTACCTTAACAAGCTCCAGCTGTTTTTATTCTCAGAAGGTTTACTCCCTTGTATACAGCTGCCTACCCCCTTCGTAAGTGCAGGTCCTAAATGAGCTTTTTTCTCTGTTCCCTCACCACAATCCAGATTCTTTTGGGGAGTTACAATTACAGTAACCATACCAGGAAATACTTAATTTATTAAGCTACTGCTTTCCTTAATCTCAGTGGAGATATTTACTGATAAACAGCTACCTACGCAGCATGTTCATGTCGTTCCTAAATGAGCTTTTATCTCTCTCCCATCACCACAAATCAGATTCTTCTGAGGAGTTCCCAGTACATTATCCTTTCCCCTATGTAATTACCTTAACAAGCTCCAGCTATTTTTATTGTCAGAAGGTATACTCCCTGATATACAGCTGCCTACCCCCTTCGTAAGTGCAGGTCCTAAATGAGCTTTTTTCTCTGCTCCCTCACCACAATCCAGATTCTTTTGGGGAGTTACCAGTATAGTAACCATACCAGGAAGTACTTAATTTATTAAGCTACTGCTTTTCTTAATCTCAGTGGAGATATTTACTGATAAACAGCTACCTACGCAGCACGTACAAGTCGTTCCTAAATGAGCTTTTATCTCTCTCCCCTCACCACAAATGAGATTCTTCTGAGGAGTTCCCAGTACATTATCCTTTCCCCTGTGTAATTACCTTAACAAGCTCCAGCTGTTTTTATTCTCAGAAGGTTTACTCCCTGATATACAGCTGCCTACCCCCTTCGTAAGTGCAGGTCCTAAATGAGATTTTTTCTCTGTTCCCTAACCACATTCCAGATTCTATTGGGGAGTTACCAATACAGTAACCATACCAGGAAGTACTTAATTTATTAAGCTACTGCTTTTCTTAATCTCAGTGGAGATATTTACTGATAAACAGTTACCTATGCGGCATGTTCATGTCGTTCCTAAATGAGCATTTATCTATCTCCCCTCACCACAAATCAGATTCTTCTGAGGAGTTCCCGGTACATTATCCTTTCCCCTGTGTAATTACCTTAACAAGCTAAAGCTGTTTTTATTCTCAGAAGGTTTACTCCCTGATATACAGCTGCCTACCCCCTTCGTAAGTGCAGGTCCTAAATGAGCTTTTTTCTCTGTTCCCTCACCACAATCCAGGTTCTTTTGGGGAGTTACCAGTACAGTAACCATACCAGGAATTACTTAATTTATTAAGCTACTGCTTTTCTTAATCTCAGTGGAGATATTTACTGATAAAAAGCTACCTACGCAGCATGTTCATGTCGTTCCTAAATGAGCTTTTATCTCTCTCCCCTCACCACAAATCAGATTCTTCTGAGGAGTTCCCAGTACATTATCCTTTCCCCTGTGTAATTACCTTAACAAGCTCCAGCTGTTTTTATTCTCAGAAGTTTTACTCCCTTGTATACAGCTGCCTACCCCTTCGTAAGTGCAGGTCCTAAATGAGCTTTTTTCTCTGTTCTCTCACCACAATCCAGATTCTTTTGGGGAGTTACAATTACAGTAACCATACCAGGAAATACTTAATTTATTAAGCTACTGCTTTTCTTAATCTCAGTGGAGATATTTACTGATACACAGCTACGTAAGCAGCATGTTCATGTCGTTCCTAAATGAGCTTTTATCTCTATCCCCTCACAACAATCAGATTCTTCTGAGGAGTTCCCAGTACATTATCCTTTCCCCTGTGTAATTGCCTTAACAAGCTCCAGCTGTTTTTATTCTCAGAAGGTTTACTCCCTGATATACAGCTGCCTACCCCTTCGTAAGTGCAGGTCCTAAATGAGCATTTTCTCTGTTCCCTCACCACAATCCAGATTCTTTTGGGGAGTTACCAGTAGAGTACCATACAAGGAAGTACTTAGTTTATTAAGCTACTGCTTTTCTTAATCTCAGTGGAGATATTTACTGATAAACAGCTACCTACGCGGCATGTTCATGTCGTTACTAAATGAGCTTTTATCTCTCTCCCCTCACCACAAATCAGATCCTTCTGAGGAGTTCCCAGTACATTATCCTTTCCCCTTTGTAATTACCTTAACAAACTCCAGCTGTTTTTATTCTCAGAAGGTTTACTCCCTCATATACAGCTGCCTACCCCCTTCATAAGTGCAGGTCCTAAATGAGATTTTTTCTCTGTTCCCTAACCACAATCCAGATTCTTTTGGGGAGTTACCAGTACAGTAATCATACCAGGAAGTACTTAATTTATTAAGCTACTGCTTTTCTTAATCTCAGTGGAGATATTTATTGATAAACAGATATCTACGGAGTATGTTCATGTCGTTCCTAAATGAGCTTTTATCTCTCTCCCCTCACCACAAATCAGATTCTTCTGAGGAGTTCCCAGTACATTATCCTTTCCCCTGTGTAATTACCTTAACAAGCTCCAGCTGTTTTTATTCTCAGAAGGTTTACTCCCTCATATACAGCTGCCTACCCCCTTCGTAAGTGCAGGTCCTAAATGAGCTTTTTTCTCTGTTCCCTCACCACAATCCAGATTCTTTTGGGAGTTACCAGTACAGTAACCATACCAGGAAGTACATAATTTATTAAGCTACTGCTTTTCTTAATCTCAGTGGAGATATTTACTGATAAACAGGCTACCTACGCAGCATGTTCATGTCGTTCCTAAATGAGCTTTTATCTCTCTCCCCTCACCACAAATCAGATTCTTATGAGGAGTTCCCAGTACATTATCCTTTCCCCTGTGTAATTAACTTAACAAGCTCCAGCTGTTTTTATTCTCAGAAGGTTTACTCCCTGATATACAGCTGCCTACCCTCTACGTAAGTGCAGGTCCTAAATGAGCTTTTTCTCTGTTCCCTCACCACAATCCAGATTCTTTTGGGGAGTTACCAGTACAGTTACCATACCAGGAAGTACTTAATTTATTAAGCTACTGCTTTTCTTAATCTCAGTGGAGATATTTACTGATAAACAGCTACCTAAGCAGCATGTTCCTGTCGTTCCTAAATGAGCTTTTATCTCTCTCCCCTCACCACAAATCAGATTCTTCTGAGGAGTTCCCAGGACATTATCCTTTCCCTGTGTAATTACCTTAACAAGCTCCAGCTGTTTTTATTCTCAGAAGGTTTACTGCCTGATATACAGCTGCCTACCCCCTTCGTAAGTGCAGGTCCTAAATGAGCTTTTTTCTCTGTTCCCTCACCACAATCCAGATTATTTTGGGGAGTTACCAGTACAGTAACCATACCAGGAAGTTTCTTAATTTATGAAGCTACTGCTTTTCTTAATGTCAGTGGAGATATTTACTGATAAACAGCAATCTACGAAGCATGTTCATGTCGTTCCTAAATGAGCTTATATCTCTCTCCCCTCACCACAAATCAGATTCTTCTGAGGAGTTCCCAGTACATTATCCTTTCCCCTGTGTAATTACCTTAACAAGCTCCAGCTGTTTTTATTCTCAGAAGGTTTACACCCTCATATACTGCTGCCTACCCCCTTCGTAAGTGCAGGTCCTAAATGAGATTTTTTCTCTGTTCCCTCACCATAATCCAGATTCTTTTGGGGAGTTACCAGTACAGTAACCATACCAGGAAGTACTTAATATATTAAGCTACTGCTTTCGTTAATCTCAGTGGAGATATTTACTGATAAACAGCTACCTACGCAGCATGTTCATGTCGTTCCTAAATGAGCTTTTATCTCTCTCCCCTCACCACAAATCAGATTCTTCTGAGGAGTTTCCAGTACATTATCCTTTCCCCTATGTAATTACCTTAACAAGCTCCAGCTGTTTTTATTCTCAGAAGGTTTACTCCCTGATATACAGCTGCCTACCCCCTTCGTAAGTGCAGGTCCTAAATGAGCTTTTTTCTCTGTTCCCTCACCACAATCCAGATTCTTTTGGGGAGTTACCAGTATAGTAACCATACCAGGAAGTACTTAATTTATTAAGCTACTGCTTTTCTTAATCTCAGTGGAGATATTTACTGATAAACAGCTACCTACGCAGCACGTACATTTCGTTCCTAAATGAGCTTTTATCTCTCTCCCCTCACCACAAATCAGATTCTGCTGAGGAGTTCCCAGTACATTATCCTTTCCCCTGTGTAATTACCTTAACAAGCTCCAGCTGTTTTTATTCTCAGAAGGTTTACTCCCTGATATACAGCTGCCTACCCCCTACGTAAGTGCAGTTCCTAAATGAGATTTTTTCTCTGTTCCCTAACCACATTCCAGATTCTATTGGGGAGTTACCAGTACAGTAACCATACCAGGAAGTACGTAATTTATAAGCTACTGCTTTTCTTAATCTCAGTGGAGATATTTACTGATAAACAGCTATCTACGCAGCATGTTCATGTCGTTCCTAAATGAGCTTTTATCTCTCTCCCCTCACCACAAATCAGATTCTTCTTAGGAGTTCCCAGTACATTATCCTTACCCCTGTGTAATTACCTTAACAAGCTCCAGCTGTTTTTATTCTCAGAAGGTTTACTCCCTCATATACAGCTGCCTACCCCCTTCGTAAGTGCAGGTCCTAAATCAGCTTTTTTCTCTGTTCCCTCACCACAATCCAGATTCTTTCGGGGAGTTACCAGTACAGTAACCATACCAGGAAGTACTTAAATTATTAAGCTACTGCTTTTCTTAATCTCAGTGGAGATATTTACTGATAAACAGTTACCTATTCGGCATGTTCATGTCGTTCCTAAATGAGCTTTTATCTCTCTCCCCTCACCACAAATCAGATTCTTCTGAGGAGTTCCCAGTACATTATCCTTTCCCCTGTGTAATTACCTTAACAAGCTAAAGCTGTTTTTATTCTCAGAAGGTTTACTCCCTTGTATACAGCTG
>NW_025961893.1:0-45865 GCF_023159225.1 Perognathus longimembris pacificus | reverse complement strand
TGAGCTTTTTTCTCTGTTCCCTCACCACAATCCAGATACTTTTGGGGAGTTACCAGTACAGTAACCATACCAGGAAGTACTTAATTTATTAACCTACTGCTTTTCTTAATCTCAGTGGAGATATTTACTGATAAACAGCTACCTACGCAGCACGTTCATGTCGTTCCTAAATGAGCTTTTATCTCTCTCCCCCTCACCACAAATCAGATTCTTCTGAGGAGTTCCCAGTACATTATCCTTTCCCCTGTGTAATTACCTTAACAAGCTCCAGCTGTTTTTATTCTCAGAAGGTTTACTCCCTGATATACAGCTGCCTACCCCCTTCGTAAGTGCAGGTCCTAAATGAGCTTTTTTCTCTGTTCCCTCACCACAATCCAGATTCTTTTGGGGTGTTACCAGTACAGTAACCATACCAGGAAGTACTTAATTTATTAAGCTACTGCTTTTCTTAATCTCAGTGGAGATATTTACTGATAAACAGCTACCTAAGTAGCATGTTCATGTCGTCCTAAATGAGCTTTTATCTCTCTCCCCTCACCACAAATCAGATTCTTCTGAGGAGTTCCCAGTACATTATCCTTTCCCCTGTGTAATTACCTTAACAAGCTCCAGCTGTTTTTATTCTCAGAAGGTTTACTCCCTGATATACAGCTGCCTACCCCCTTCGTAAGTGCAGTTCCTAAATGAGCTTTTTTCTCTGTTCCCTCACCACAATCCAGATTCTTTTGGGGAGTTACCAGTACAGTAACCATACGAGGAAGTACTTAATTTATTAAGCTACTGCTTTTCTTAATCTCAGTGGAGATATTTACTGATAAACAGCTACCTACGCAGCATGTTCATGTCGTTCCTAAATGAGCTTTTATCTCTCTCCCCTTACCACAAATCAGATTCTTCGGAGGAGTTCCCAGTACATTATCCTTTCCCCTGTGTAATTACCTTAACAAGCTTCAGCTGTTTTTATTCTCAGAAGCTTTACTCCCTGATATACAGCTGCCTACCCCCTTCGTAAGTGCAGGTCCTAAATGAGCTTTTTTCTCTGTTCCCTCACCACAATCCAGATTCTTTTGGGGAGTTACCAGTACAGTAACCATACCAGGAAGTACTTAATTTATTAAGCTACTGCTTTTCTAAAGCTCAGTGGAGATATTTACTGATAAACAGCTACCTACGCAGCATGTTCATGTCGTTCCTAAATGAGCTTTTATCTCTCTCCCCTCACCACAAATCAGATTCTTCTGAGGAGTTCCCAGTACTTTATCCTTTCTCCTGTGTAATTACCTTAACAAGCTCCAGCTGTTTTTATTCTCAGAAGGTTTACTCCCTGATATACAGCTGCCTACCCCCTTCGTAAGTGCAGGTCCTAAATGAGCTTTTTTCTCTGTTCCCTCACCACAATCCAGATTCTTTTGGGGAGTTACCAGTACAGTAACCATACCAGGAAGTACTTAATTTATTAAGCTACTGCTTTTCTTAATCTCAGTGGAGATATTTACTGATAAACAGCTACCTACGCAGCATGTTCATGTCGTTCCTAAATGAGCTTTTATCTCTCTCCCCTCACCACAAATCAGATTCTTCTGAGGAGTTCCCAGTACATTATCCTTTCCCCTGTGTAATTACCTTAACAAGCTCCAGCTGTTTTTATTCTCAGAAGGTTTACTCCCTGATATACAGCTGCCTACCCCCTTCGTAAGTGCAGGTCCTAAATGAGCTTTTTTCTCTGTTCCCTCACCACAATCCAGATTCTTTTGGGGAGTTACCAGTACAGTAACCATACCAGGAAGTACTTAATTTATTAACCTACTGCTTTTCTTAATCTCAGTGGAGATATTTACTGATAAACAGCTACCTACGCAGCACGTTCATGTCGTTCCTAAATGAGCTTTTATCTCTCTCCCCTCACCACAAATCAGATTCTTCTGAGGATTTCCCAGTACATTATCCTTTCCCCTGTGTAATTACCTTAACAAGCTCCAGCTGTTTTTATTCTCAGAAGGTTTACTCCCTGATATACAGCTGCCTACCCCCTTCGTAAGTGCAGGTCCTAAATGAGCTTTTTTCTCTGTTCCCTCACCACAATCCAGATTCTTTTGGGGTGTTACCAGTACAGTAACCATACCAGGAAGTACTTAATTTATTAAGCTACTGCTTTTCTTAATCTCAGTGGAGATATTTACTGATAAACAGCTACCTAAGTAGCATGTTCATGTCGTTCCTAAATGAGCTTTTATCTCTCTCCCCTCACCACAAATCAGATTCTTCTGAGGAGTTCCCAGTACATTATCCTTTCCCCTGTGTAATTACCTTAACAAGCTCCAGCTGTTTTTATTCTCAGAAGGTTTACTCCCTGATATACAGCTGCCTACCCCCTTCGTAAGTGCAGTTCCTAAATGAGCTTTTTTCTCTGTTCCCTCACCACAATCCAGATTCTTTTGGGGAGTTACCAGTACAGTAACCATACGAGGAAGTACTTAATTTATTAAGCTACTGCTTTTCTTAATCTCAGTGGAGATATTTACTGATAAACAGCTACCTACGCAGCATGTTCATGTCGTTCCTAAATGAGCTTTTATCTCTCTCCCCTTACCACAAATCAGATTCTTCGGAGGAGTTCCCAGTACATTATCCTTTCCCCTGTGTAATTACCTTAACAAGCTTCAGCTGTTTTTATTCTCAGAAGCTTTACTCCCTGATATACAGCTGCCTACCCCCCTTCGTAAGTGCAGGTCCTAAATGAGCTTTTTTCTCTGTTCCCTCACCACAATCCAGATTCTTTTGGGGAGTTACCAGTACAGTAACCATAGCAGGAAGTACTTAATTTATTAAGCTACTGCTTTTCTTAATCCCAGTGGAGATATTTACTGATAAACAGCTACCTACGCAGCATGTTCATGTCGTTCCTAAATGAGCTTTTATCTCTCTCCCCTCACCACAAATCAGATTCTTCTGAGGAGTTCCCAGTACTTTATCCTTTCTCCTGTGTAATTACCTTAACAAGCTCCAGCTGTTTTTATTCTCAGAAGGTTTACTCCCTGTTATACTGCTGCCTACCCCCTTCATAAGTGCAGGTCCTAAATGAGCTTTTTTCTCTGTTCCCTCACCACAATCCAGATTCTTTTGGGGAGTTACCAGTACAGTAACCATACCAGGAAGTACTTAATTTATTAAGCTACTGCTTTTCTAAAGCTCAGTGGAGATATTTACTGATAAACAGCTACCTACGCAGCATGTTCATGTCGTTCCTAAATGAGCTTTTATCTCTCTCCCCTCACCACAAATCAGATTCTTCTGAGGAGTTCCAGTACTTTATCCTTTCTCCTGTGTAATTACCTTAACAAGCTCCAGCTGTTTTTATTCTCAGAAGGTTTACTCCCTGATATACAGCTGCCTACCCCCTTCGTAAGTGCAGGTCCTAAATGAGCTTTTTTCTCTGTTCCCTCACCACAATCCAGATTCTTTTGGGGAGTTACCAGTACAGTAACCATACCAGGAAGTACTTAATTTATTAAGCTACTGCTTTTCTTAATCTCAGTGGAGATATTTACTGATAAACAGCTACCTACGCAGCATGTTCATGTCGTTCCTAAATGAGCTTTTATCTCTCTCCCCTCACCACAAATCAGATTCTTCTGAGGAGTTCCCAGTACATTATCCTTTCCCCTGTGTAATTACCTTAACAAGCTCCAGCTGTTTTTATTCTCAGAAGGTTTACTCCCTGATATACAGCTGCCTACCCCCTTCGTAAGTGCAGGTCCTAAATGAGCTTTTTTCTCTGTTCCCTCACCACAATCCAGATTCTTTTGGGGAGTTACCAGTACAGTAACCATACCAGGAAGTACTTAATTTATTAAGCTACTGCTTTTCTTAATCTCAGTGGAGATATTTACTGATAAACAGCTACCTACGCAGCATGTTCATGTCGTTCCTAAATGAGCTTTTATCTCTCTCCCCTCACCACAAATCAGATTCTTCTGAGGAGTTTCCCAGTACATTATCCTTTCCCCTGTGTAATTACCTTAACAAGCTGCAGCTGTTTTTATTCTCAGAAGCTTTACTCCCTGATATACAGCTGCCTACCCCCTTCGTATGTGCAGGTCTTAAATGAGCTTTTTTCTCTGTTCCCTCACCACAATCCAGATTCTTTTGGGGAGTTACCAGTACAGTAACCATACCAGGAAGTACTTAATTTATTAAGCTACTGCTTTTCTAAAGCTCAGTGGAGATATTTACTGATAAACAGCTACCTACGCAGCATGTTCATGTCGTTCCTAAATGAGCTTTTATCTATCTCCCCTCACCACAAATCAGATTCTTCTGAGGAGTTCCCAGTAGTTTATCCTTTCTCCTGTGTAATTACCTTAACAAGCTCCAGCTGTTTTTATTCTCAGAAGGTTTACTCCCTGATATACAGCTGCCTACCCCCTTCGTAAGTGCAGGTCCTAAATGAGCTTTTTTCTCTGTTCCCTCACCACAATCCAGATTCTTTTGGGGAGTTACCAGTACAGTAACCATACCAGGAAGTACTTAATTTATTAAGCTACTGCTTTTCTTAATCTCAGTGGAGATATTTACTGATAAACAGCTACCTACGCAGCACGTTCATGTCGTTCCTAAATGAGCTTTTATCTCTCTCCCCTCACCAAAAATCAGATTCTTCTGAGGAGTTCCCAGTACATTATCCTTTCCCCTGTGTAATTACCTTAACAAGCTCCAGCTGTTTTTATTCTCAGAAGGTTTACTCCCTGATATACAGCTGCCTACCCCCTTCGTAAGTGCAGGTCCTAAATGAGCTTTTTTCTCTGATCCCTCACCACAATCCAGATTCTTTTGGGGAGTTACCAGTACAGTAACCATACCAGGAAGTACTTAATTTATTAAGCTACTGCTTTTCTAAAGCTCAGTGGAGATATTTACTGATAAACAGCTACCTACGCAGCATGTTCATGTCGTTCCTAAATGAGCTTTTATCTCTCTCCCCTCACCACAAATCAGATTCTTCTGAGGAGTTCCCAGTACTTTATCCTTTCTCCTGTGTAATTACCTTAACAAGCTCCAGCTGTTTTTTATTCTCAGAAGGTTTACTCCCTGATATACAGCTGCCTACCCCCTTCGTAAGTGCAGGTCCTAAATGAGCTTTTTTCTCTGTTCCCTCACCACAATCCAGATTCTTTTGGGGAGTTACCAGTACAGTAACCATACCAGGAAGTACTTAATTTATTAAGCTACTGCTTTTCTTAATCTCAGTGGAGATATTTACTGATAAACAGCTACCTACGCAGCATGTTCATGTCGTTCCTAAATGAGCTTTTATCTCTCTCCCCTCACCACAAATCAGATTCTTCTGAGGAGTTCCCAGTACATTATCCTTTCCCCTGTGTAATTACCTTAACAAGCTCCAGCTGTTTTTATTCTCAGAAGGTTTACTCCCTGATATACAGCTGCCTACCCCCTTCGTAAGTGCAGGTCCTAAATGAGCTTTTTTCTCTGTTCCCTCACCACAATCCAGATTCTTTTGGGGAGTTACCAGTACAGTAACCATAGCAGGAAGTACTTAGTTTATTAAGCTACTGCTTTTCTTAATCTCAGTGGAGATATTTACTGATAAACAGCTACCTACGCAGCATGTTCATGTCGTTCCTAAATGAGCTTTTATCTCTCTCCCCTCACCACAAATCAGATTCTTCTGAGGAGTTCCCAGTACATTATCCTTTCCCCTGTGTAATTACCTTAACAAGCTCCAGCTGTTTTTATTCTCAGAAGGTTTACTCCCTGATATACAGCTGCCTACCCCCTTCGTAAGTGCAGGTCCTAAATGAGCTTTTTTCTCTGTTCCCTCACCACAATCCAGATTCTTTTGGGGAGTTACCAGTACAGTAACCATACCAGGAAATACTTAATTTATTAACCTACTGCTTTTCTTAATCTCAGTGGAGATATTTACTGATAAACAGCTACCTACGCAGCATGTTCATGTCGTTCCTAAATGAGCTTTTATCTCTCTCCCCTCACCACAAATCAGATTCTTCTGAGGAGTTCCCAGTACATTATCCTTTCCCCTGTGTAATTACCTTAACAAGCTGCATCTGTATTTATTCTCAGAAGCTTTACTCCCTGATATACAGCTGCCTACCCCCTTCGTAAGTGCATGTCCAAAATGAGCTTTTTTCTCTGTTCCCTCACCACAATCCAGATTCTTTTGGGGAGTTACCAGTACAGTAACCATACCAGGAAGTACTTAATTTATTAAGCTACTGCTTTTCTAAAGCTCAGTGGAGATATTTACTGATAAACAGCTACCTACGCAGCATGTACATGTCGTTCCTAAATGAGCTTTTATCTCTCTCCCCTCACCACAAATCAGATTCTTCTGAGGAGTTCCCAGTACTTTATCCTTTCTCCTGTGTAATTACCTTAACAAGCTCCAGCTGTTTTTATTCTCAGAAGGTTTACTCCCTGATATACAGCTGCCTACCCCCTTCGTAAGTGCAGGTCCTAAATGAGCTTTTTTCTCTGTTCCCTCACCACAATCCAGATTCTTTTGGGGAGTTACCAGTACAGTAACCATACCAGGAAGTACTTAATTTATTAAGCTACTGCTTTTCTTAATCTCAGTGGAGATATTGACTGATAAACAGCTACCTACGCAGCATGTTCATGTCGTTCCTAAATGAGCTTTTATCTCTCTCCCCTCACCACAAATCAGATTCTTCTGAGGAGTTCCCAGTACATTATCCTTTCCCCTGTGTAATTACCTTAACAAGCTCCAGCTTTTTTTATTCTCAGAAGGTTTACTCCCTGATATACAGCTGCCTACCCCCTTCGTAAGTGCTGGTCCTAAATGAGCTTTTTTCTCTGTTCCCTCACCAGAATCCAGATTCTTTTGGGGTGTTACCAGTACAGTAACCATACCAGGAAGTACTAAATTTATTAACCTACTGCTTTTCTTAATCTCAGTGGAGATATTTACTGATAAACAGCTACCTAAGTAGCATGTTCAAGTCGTTCCTAAATGAGCTTTTATCTCTCTCCCCTCACCACAAATCAGATTCTTCTGAGGAGTTCCCAGTACATTATCCTTTCCCCTGTGTAATTACCTTAACAAGCTCCAGCTGTTTTTATTCTCAGAAGGTTTAGTCCCTGATATACAGCTGCCTACCCCCTTCGTAAGTGCAGGTCCTAAATGAGCTTTTTTCTCTGTTCCCTCACCACAATCCAGATTCTTTTGGGGAGTTACCCGTACAGTAACCATACCAGGAAGTACTTAATTTATTAAGCTACTGCTTTTCTTAATCTCAGTGGAGATATTTACTGATAAACAGCTACCTACGCAGCATGTTCATGTCGTTCCTAAATGAGCTTTTATCTCTCTCCCCTCACCACAAATCAGATTCTTCTGAGGAGTTCCCAGTACATTATCCTTTCCCCTGTGTAATTACCTTAACAAGCTCCAGCTGTTTTTATTCTCAGAAGCTTTACTCCCTGATATACAGCTGCCTACCCCCTTCGAAAGTGCAGGTCCTAAATGAGCTTTTTTCTCTGTTCCCTCACCACAATCCAGATTCTTTTGGGGAGCTACCAGTACAGTAACCATACCAGGAAGTACTTAATTTATTAAGCTACTGATTTTCTAAAGCTCAGTGGAGATATTTACTGATAAACAGCTACCTGCGCAGCATGTTCATGTCGTTCCTAAATGAGCTTTTATCTCTCTCCCCTCACCACAAATCAGATTCTTCTGAGGAGTTCCCAGTACTTTATCCTTTCTCCTGTGTAATTACCTTAACAAGCTCCAGCTGTTTTTATTCTCAGAAGGTTTACTCCCTGATATACAGCTGCCTACCCCCTTCGTAAGTGCAGGTCCTAAATGAGCTTTTTTCTCTGTTCCCTCACCACAATCCAGATTCTTTTGGGGAGTTACCAGTACAGTAAACATACCAGGAAGTACTTAATTTATTAAGCTACTGCTTTTCTTAATCTCAGTGGAGATATTTACTGATAAACAGCTACCTACGCAGCATGTTCATGTCGTTCCTAAATGAGCTTTTATCTCTCTCCCCTCACCACAAATCAGATTCTTCTGAGGAGTTCCCAGTACATTATCCTTTCCCCTGTGTAATTACCTTAACAAGCTCAGCTGTTTTTATTCTCAGAAGCTTTACTCCCTGATATACAGCTGCCTAGCCCCTTCGTAAGTGCAGGTCCTAAATGAGCTTTTTTCTCTGTTCCCTCACCACAATCCAGATTCTTTTGGGGAGTTACCAGTACAGTAACCATACCAGGAAATACTTAATTTATTAAGCTACTGCTTTTCTTAATCTCAGTGGAGATATTTACTGATAAACAGCTACCTACGCAGCATGTTCATGTCGTTCCTAAATGAGCTTTTATCTCTCTCCCCTCACCACAAATCAGATTCTTCTGAGGAGTTCCCAGTACATTATCCTTTCCCCTGTGTAATTACCTTAACAACCTGCAGCTGTTTTTATTCTCAGAAGCTTTACTCCCTGATATACAGCTGCCTACCCCCTTCGTAAATGCAGGTCCTAAATGAGCTTTTTTCTCTGTTCCCTCACCACAATCCAGATTCTTTTGGGGAGTTACCAGTACAGTAACCATACCAGGAAGTACTTAATTTATTAAGCTACTGCTTTTCTAAAGCTCAGTGGAGATATTTACTGATAAACAGCTACCTACGCAGCATGTTCATGTCGTTCCTAAATGAGCTTTTATCTCTCTCCCCTCACCACAAATCAGATTCTTCTGAGGAGTTCCCAGTACTTTATCCTTTCTCCTGTGTAATTACCTTAACAAGCTCCAGCTGTTTTTATTCTCAGAAGGTTTACTCCCTGATATACAGCTGCCTACCCCCTTCGTAAGTGCAGGTCCTAAATGAGCTTTTTTCTCTGTTCCCTCACCACAATCCAGATTCTTTTGGGGAGTTACCAGTACAGTAACCATACCAGGAAGTACTCAATTTATTAAGCTACTGCTTTTCTTAATCTCAGTGGAGATATTTACTGATAAACAGCTACCTACGCAGCATGTTCATGTCATTCATAAATGAGCTTTTATCTCTCTCCCCTCACCACAAATCAGATTCTTCTGAGGAGTTCCCAGTACATTATATTTTCCCCTGTGTAATTACCTTAACAAGCTCCAGCTGTTTTTATTCTCAGAAGGTTTACTCCCTGATATACAGCTGCCTAGCCCCTTCGTAAGTGCAGGTCCTAAATGAGCTTTTTTCTCTGTTCCCTCACCACAATAGAGATTCTTTTGGGGAGTTACCAGTACAGTAACCATACCAGGAAGTACTTAATTTATTAAGCTACTGCTTTTCTTAATCTTAGTGGAGATATTTACTGATAAACAGCAACGTACGCAGCATGTTCATGTCGTTCCTAAATGAGCTTTTATCTCTCTCCCCTCACCACAAATCAGATTCTTCTGCGGAGTTCCCAGTACATTATCCTTTCCCCTGTGTAATTACCTTAACAAGCTCCAGCTGTTTTTATTCTCAGAAGGTTTACTCCCTGATATACCGCTGTTTACCCCGTTCGTAGTGCAGGTCTTAAATGAGCTTTTTTCTCTGTTCCCTCACCACAATCCAGATTCTTTGGGGGAGTTACCAGTACAGTAACCATACCAGGGAGTACTTAATTTATTAAGCTACTGCTTTTCTTAATCTCAGTGGAGATATTTACTGATAAACAGCTACCTACGCAGCATGTTCATGTCGTTCCTAAATGACCTTTTATCTCTCTCCCCTCACCACAAATCAGATTCTTCTGAGGAGTTCCGAGTACATTATCCTTTCCCCTGTGTAATTACCTTAACAAGCTCCAGCTGTTTTTACTCTCAGAAGGTTTACTCCCTGATATACAGCTGACTACCCCCTTCGTAAGTGCAGGTCCTAAATGAGCTTTTTTCTCTGTTCCCTCACCACAATCCAGATTCTTTTGGGGAGTTACCAGTACAGTAACCATACCAGGAAGTACTCAATTTATTAAGCTACTGCTTTTCTTAATCTCAGTGGAGATATTTACTGATAAACAGCTACGTACGCAGCATGTTCATATCGTTCCTAAATGAGCTTTTATCTCTCTCCCCTCACCACAAATCAGATTCTTCTGAGGAGTTCCCAGTACATTATCCTTTCCCCTGTGTAATTACCTTAACAAGCTCCAGCTGTTTTTATTCTCAGAAGGCTTACTCCCTGATATACTGCTGCCTATCCCCTTCTTAAGTGCAGGTCCTAAATGAGCTTTTTTCTCTGTTCCCTCACCTCAATCCAGATTCTTTTGGTGAGTTAACAGTACAGTAACCATACCAGGAAGTACTTAATTTATTAAGCTACTGCTTTTCTTAATCTCAGTGGAGATATTTACTGATAAACAGCTACCTACGCAGCATGTTCATGTCGTTCCTAAATGAGCTTTTATCTCTCTCCCCTCACCACAAATCAGATTCTTCTGAGGAGTTCCCAGTACATTATCCTTTCCCCTGTGTAATTACCTTAAAAAGCTCCAGCTGTTTTTATTCTCAGAAGGTTTACTCCCTGATATACAGCTGCCTACCCCCTTCGTAAGTGCAGGTCCTAAATGAGCTTTTTTCTCTGTTCCCTCACCACAATCCAGATACTTTTGGGGAGTTACCAGTACAGTAACCACACCAGGAAGTACTTAATTTATTACGCTACTGCTTTTCGTAACTCAGTGGAGATATTTTCTGATAAACAGCTACATACGCAGCATGTTCATGTCGTTCCTAAATGAGCTTTTATCTCTCTCCCCTCACCACAAATCAGATTCTTCTGAGGAGTTCCCAGTACATTATCCTTTCCCCTGTGTAATTACCTTAACAAGCTCCAGCTGTTTTTATTCTCAGAAGGTTTACTCCCCGATATACAGCTGCCTACCCCCTTCGTAAGTGCAGGTCCTAAATGAGCTTTTTTCTCTGTTCCCTCACCACAATCCAGATACTTTTGGGGAGGTACCAGTACAGTAACCACACCAGGAAGTACTTAATTTATTAAGCTACTGCTTTTCTTAACCTCAGTGGAGATATTTTCTGATAAACAGCTACCTACGCAGCATGTGCATGTCGTTCCTAAATGAGCTTTTATATCTCTCTCCTCACCACAAATCAGATTCTTCTGAGGAGTTCCCAGTACATTATCCTTTCCCCTGTGTAATTACCTTAACAAGCTCCAGCTGTTTTTATTCTCAGAAGGTTTACTCTCTGATATACAGCTGCCTACCCCCTTCGTAAGTGCAGGTCCTAAATGAGCTTTTTTCTCTGTTCCCTCACCACAATCCAGATTCTTTTGGGGAGTTACCAGTACAGTAACCATACCAGGAAGTACTTAATTTATTAAACTACTGCTTTTCTTAATCTCAGTGGAGATATTTACTGATAAACAGCTACCTACGCAGCATGTTCATGTCGTTCCTAAATGAGCTTTTATCTCTCTCCCCTCACCACAAATCAGATTTTTATGAGGAGTTCCCAGTACATTATCCTTTCCCCTGTGTAATTACCTTAACAAGCTCCAGCTGTTTTTATTCTCAGAAGGTTTACTCCCTGATATACAGCTGCCTACCCCCTTCGTAAGTGCAGGTCCTAAATGAGCTTTTTTCTCTGTTCCCTCACCACAATCCAGATTCTTTTGGGGAGTTACCAGTACAGTAACCATACCAGGAAGTACTTAATTTATTAAGCTACTGCTTTTCTTAATCTCAGTGGAGATATTTACTGATACACAGCTATCTACGCAGCATGTTCATGTCGTTCCTAAATGAGCTTTTATCTCTCTCCCCTCACCACAAATCAGATTCTTCTAAGGAGTTCCCAGTACATTATCCTTTCCCCTGTGTAATTACCTTAACAAGCTCCAGCTGTTTTTATTCTCAGATGTTTTACTCCCTGATATACAGCTGCCTACCCCCTTCGTAAGTGCAGGTCCTAAATGAGCTTTTTTCTCTGTTCCCTCACCACAATCCAGATTCTTTTGGGGAGTTAACAGTACAGTAACCATACCAGGAAGTACTTAATTTATTAAGCTACTGCTTTTCTTAATCTCAGTGGAGATATTTAATGATAAACAGCTACCTACGCAGCATGTGAATGTCGTTCCTAAACGAGCTTTTATCTCTCTCCCCTCACCACAAATCAGATTCTTCTGAGGAGTTCCCAGTACATTATCCTTTCCCCTGTGTAATTACCTTAACAAGCTCCAGCTGTTTTTATTCTCAGAATGTTTACTCCCTGATATACAGCTGCCTACCCCCTTCGTAAGTGCAGGTCCTAAATGAGCTTTTTTCTCTCTTCCCTCACCACAATCCAGATTCTTTTGGGGAGTTACCAGTACAGTAACCATATCAGGAAGTACTTAATTTATTAAGCTACTGCTTTTCTTAATCTCAGTGGAGATATTTACTGATAAACAGCTACCTACGCAGCATGTTCATGTCGTTCCTAAATGAGCTTTTATCTCTCTCCCCTCACCACAAATCAGATTCTTCTGAGGAGTTCCCAGTACTTTATAATTTCCCCTATGTAATTACCTTAACAAGCTCCAGCTGTTTTTATTCTCAGAAGGTTTATTCCCTGATATACAGCTGCCTACCCCCTTCGTAAGTGCAGGTCCTAAGTGAGCTTTTTTCTCTTTTCCCTCACCACAATCTAGATTCTTTTGGGAGTTACCAGTACAGTAACCATACCAGGAAGTACTTAATTTATTAAGCTACTGCTTTTCTTAATCTCAGTGGAGATATTTACTGATAAACAGCTACCTACGCAGTATGTTCATGTCGTTCCTAAATGAGCTTTTATCTCTCTCCCCTCACCACAAATCAGATTCTTCTGAGGAGTTCCCAGTACATTATCCTTTCCCCTGTGTAATTACCTTAACAAGCTCCAGCTGTTTTTATTCTCAGAAGGTTTACTCCCTGATATACTGCTGCCTACCCCCTTCATAAGTGCAGGTCCTAAATGAGCTTTTATCTCTGTTCCCTCACCACGATCCAGATTCTTTTGGGGAGTTACCAGTACAGTCACCATACCAGGAAGTACTTAATTTATTAAGCTACTGCTTTTCTTAATCTCAGTGGAGATATTTACTGATTAACAGCTACCTACGCAGCATGTTCATGTCGTTCCTAAATGAGCTTTTATCTCTCTCCCCTCACCACAAATCAGATTCTTCTGAGGAGTTCCCAGTACATTATCCTTTCCCCTGTGTAATTACCTTAACAAGCTCCAGCTGTTTTTACTCTCAGAAGGTTTACTCCCTGATATACAGCTGACTACCCCCTTCGTAAGTGCAGGTCCTAAATGAGCTTTTTTCTCTGTTCCCTCACCACAATCCAGATTCTTTTGGGGAGTTACCAGTACAGTAACCATACCAGGAAGTACTTAATTTATTAAGCTACTGCTTTTCTTAATCTCAGTGGAGATATTTACTGATAAACAGCTACGTACGCAGCATGTTCATATCGTTCCTAAATGAGCTTTTATCTCTCTCCCCTCACCACAAATCAGATTCTTCTGAGGAGTTCCCAGTACATTATCCTTTCCCCTGTGTAATTACCTTAACAAGCTCCAGCTGTTTTTATTCTCAGAAGGCTTACTCCCTGATATACTGCTGCCTATCCCCTTCTTAAGTGCAGGTCCTAAATGAGCTTTTTTCTCTGTTCCCTCACCACAATCCAGATTCTTTTGGGGAGTTAACAGTACAGTAACCATACCAGGAAGTACTTAATTTATTAAGCTACTGCTTTTCTTAATCTCAGTGGAGATATTTACTGATAAACAGCTACCTACGCAGCATGTTCATGTCGTTCCTAAATGAGCTTTTATCTCTCTCCCCTCACCACAAATCAGATTCTTCTGAGGAGTTCCCAGTACATTATCCTTTCCCCTGTGTAATTACCTTAACAAGCTCCAGCTGTTTTTATTCTCAGAAGGTTTACTCCCTGATATACAGCTGCCTACCCCCTTCGTAAGTGCAGGTCCTAAATGAGCTTTTTTCTCTGTTCCCTCACCACAATCCAGATACTTTTGGGGAGTTACCAGTACAGTAACCACACCAGGAAGTACTTAATTTATTAAGCTACTGCTTTTCTTAACCTCAGTGGAGATATTTTCTGATAAACAGCTACCTACGCAGCATGTTCATGTCGTTCCTAAATGAGCTTTTATCTCTCTCCCCTCACCACAAATCAGATTCTTCTGAGGAGTTCCCAGTACATTATCCTTTCCCCTGTGTAATTACCTTAACAAGCTCCAGCTGTTTTTATTCTCAGAAGGTTTACTCCCTGATATACAGCTGCCTACCCCCTTCGTAAGTGCAGGTCCTAAATGAGCTTTTTTCTCTGTTCCCTCACCACAATCCAGATACTTTTGGGGAGTTACCAGTACAGTAACCACACCAGGAAGTACTTAATTTATTAAGCTACTGCTTTTCTTAACCTCAGTGGAGATATTTTCTGATAAACAGCTACCTACGCAGCATGTTCATGTCGTTCCTAAATGAGCTTTTATCTCTCTCCCCTCACCACAAATCAGATTCTTCTGAGGAGTTCCCAGTACATTATCCTTTCCCCTGTGTAATTACCTTAACAAGCTCCAGCTGTTTTTATTCTCAGAAGGTTTACTCCCTGATATACAGCTGCCTACCCCCTTCGTAAGTGCAGGTCCTAAATGAGCTTTTTTCTCTGTTCCCTCATCACAATCCAGATTCTTTTGGGGAGTTACCAGTACAGTAACCATACCAGGAAGTACTTAATTTATTAAACTACTGCTTTTCTTAATCTCAGTGGAGATATTTACTGATAAACAGCTACCTACGCAGCATGTTCATGTCGTTCCTAAATGAGCTTTTATCTCTCTCCCCTCACCACAAATCAGATTCTTATGAGGAGTTCCCAGTACATTATCCTTTCCCCTGTGTAATTACCTTAACAAGCTCCAGCTGTTTTTATTCTCAGAAGGTTTACTCCCTGATATACAGCTGCCTACCCCCTTCGTAAGTGAAGGTCCTAAATGAGCTTTTTTCTCTGTTCCCTCACCACAATCCAGATTCTTTTGGGGAGTTACCAGTACAGTAACCATACCAGGAAGTACTTAATTTATTAAGCTACTGCTTTTCTTAATATCAGTGGAGATATTTACTGATAAACAGCTATCTACGCAGCATGTTCATGTCGTTCCTGAATGAGCTTTTATCTCTCTCCCCTCACCACAAATCAGATTCTTCTAAGGAGTTCCCAGTACATTATCCTTTCCCCTGTGTAATTACCTTAACAAGCTCCAGCTGTTTTTATTCTCAGATGGTTTACTCCCTGATATACAGCTGCCTACCCCCTTCGCAAGTGCAGGTCCTAAATGAGCTTTTTTCTCTGTTCCCTCACCACAATCCAGATTCTTTTGGGGAGTTAACAGTACAGTAACCATACCAGGAAGTACTTAATTTATTAAGCTACTGCTTTTCTTAATCTCAGTGGAGATATTTAATGATAAACAGCTACCTACGCAGCATGTGAATTTCGTTCCTAAATGAGCTTTTATCTCTCTCCCCTCACCACAAATCAGATTCTTCTGAGGAGTTCCCAGTACATTATCCTTTCCCCTGTGTAATTACCTTAACAAGCTCCAGCTGTTTATATTCTCAGAATGTTTACTCCCTGATATACAGCTGCCTACCCCCTTCGTAAATGCAGGTCCTAAATGAGCTTTTTTCTCTGTTCCCTCACCACAATCCAGATTCTTTTTGGGAGTTACCAGTACAGTAACCATACCAGGAAGTACTTAATTTATTAAGCTACTGCTTTTCTTAATCTCAGTGGAGATATTTACTGATAAACAGCTCCGTGTGCAGCATGTTCATGTCGTTCATAAATGAGCTTTTATCTCTCTCCCCTTACCACAAATCAGATACTTCTGAGGAGTTCCCAGTACATTATCCTTTCCCTTGTGTAATTACCTTAACAAGATCCAGCTGTTTTTATTCTCAGAAGGTTTACTCCCTGAATATACAGCTGCCTACCCCCTTCGTAAGTGCAGGTCCTAAATGAGCTTTTTTCTCTGTTCCCTCACCAAAATCCAGATTCTTTTGGGGAGTTACCAGTAAAGTAACCATACCAGGAAGTACTTAATTTATTAAGCTACTGCATTTCTTAATCTCAGTGGAGATATTTACTGATAAACAGCTACCTACGCAGCATGTTCATGTCGTTCCTAAATGAGCTTTTATCTCTCTCCCCTCACCACAAATCAGATTCTTCTGAGGAGTTCCCAGTACATTATCCTTTCCCCTGTGTAATTACCTTAACAAGCTCCAGCTGTTTTTATTCTCAGAAGGTTTACTCCCTGATATACAGCTGCCTACCCCTTCGTCAGTGCAGGTCCTAAATGAGCTTTTTTCTCTGTTCCCTCACCACAATCCAGATTTTTTTATGGAGTTACCAGTACAGTAACCATACCAGGAAGTACTTAATTTATTAAGCTACTGCATTTCTTAATCTCAGTGGAGATATTTACTGATAAACAGCTACCTACGCAGCATGTTCATGTCGTTCCTAAATGAGCTTTTATCTCTCTCCCCTCACCACGAATCAGATTCTTCTGAGGAGTTCCCAGTACTTTATCCTTTCCCCTGTGTAATTACCTTAACAAGCTCCAGCTGTTTTTATTCTCAGAAGGTTTACTCCATGATATACAGCTGCCTACCCCCTTCGTAAGTGCAGGTCCTAAATGAGCTTTTTTCTCTGTTCCCTCACCACAATCCAGATTCTTTTGGGGAGTTACCAGTACAGTAACCATACCAGGAAGTACTTAATTTATTAAGCTACTGCATTTCTTAATCTCAGTGGAGATATTTACTGATAAACAGTTACCTACGCAGCATGTTCATGTCGTTCCTAAATGAGCTTTCTCTATCCCCTCACCACAAATCAGATTCTTCTGAGGAGTTCCCAGTACTTTATAATTTCCCCTGTTTAATTACCTTAACAAGCTCCAGCTGTTTTTATTCTCAGAAGGTTTACTCCCTGATATACAGCTGCCTACCCCCTTCATAATTGCAGGTTCTAAATGAGCTTTTTTCTGTGTTCCCTCACCACAATCCAGATTCTTTTGGGGAGTTACCAGTACAGTAACCATACCAGGAAGTACTTAATTTATTAAGCTACTGCTTTTCTTAATCTCAGTGGAGATATTTACTGATGAACAGCTACGTACGCAGCATGTTCATGTCGTTCCTAAATGAGCTTTTATCTCTCTCCCCTCACCAAAAATCAGATTCTTCTGAGGAGTTCCCAGTACATTATCCTTTCCCCTGTGTAATTACCTTAACAAGCTGCAGCTGTTTTTATTCTCAGAAGGTTTACTCCCTGATATACAGCTGCCTACCCCCTTCGTAAGTGAAGGTCCTAAATGAGCTTTTTTCTCTGTTCCCTCACCACAATCCAGATTCTTTTGGGGAGTTACCAGTACAGTAACCATACCAGGAAGTACTTAAATTATTAAGCTACTTCTTTTCTTAATCTCAGTGGAGATATTTACTGATAAACAGCTATCTACGCAGCATGTTCATGTCGTTCCTAAATGAGCTTTTATCTCTCTCCCCTCACCACAAATCAGATTCTTCTAAGGAGTTCCCAGTACATTATCCTTTCCCCTGTGTAATTACCTTAACAAGCTCCAGCTGTTTTTATTCTCAGATGGTTTACTCCCTGATATACAGCTGCCTACCCCCTTCGTAAGTGCAGGTCCTAAATGAGCTTTTTTCTCTCTTCCCTCACCACAATCCAGATTCTTTTGGGGAGTTACCAGTACAGTCACCATACCAGGAAGTACTTAATTTATTAAGCTACTGCTTTTCTTAATCTCAGTGGAGATATTTACTGATAAACAGCTACCTACGCAGCATGTTCATGTCGTTCCTAAATGAGCTTTTATCTCTCTCCCCTCACCACAAATCAGATTCTTCTGAGGAGTTCCCAGTACATTATCCTTTCCCCTGTGTAATTACCTTAACAAGCTCCAGCTGTTTTTATTCTCAGAATGTTTACTCCCTGATATACAGCTGTGTACCCCCTTCGTAAGTGCAGGTCCTAAATGAACTTTTTTCTCTGTTCCCTCACCACAATCCAGATTCTTTTGGGGAGTTACCAGTACAGTAACCATACCAGGAAGTACTTAATTTATTAAGCTACTGCTTTTCTTAATCTCAGTGGAGATATTTACTGATAAACAGCTACCTACGCAGCATGTTCATGTCGTTCCTAAATGAGCTTTTATCTCTCTCCCCTCACCACAAATCAGATTCTTCTGAGGAGTTCCCAGTACTTTATAATTTCCCCTGTGTAATTACCTTAACAAGCTCCAGCTGTTTTTATTCTCAGAAGGTTTACTCCCTGATATACAGCTGCCTACCCCTTCGTCAGTGCAGGTCCTAAATGAGCTTTTTTCTCTGTTCCCTCACCACAATCCAGATTCTTTTATGGAGTTACCAGTACAGTAACCATACTAGGAAGTACTTAATTTATTAAGCTACTGCATTTCTTAATCTCAGTGGAGATATTTACTGATAAACAGCTACCTACGCAGCATGTTCATGTCGTTCCTAAATGAGCTTTTATCTCTCTCCCCTCACCACGAATCAGATTCTTCTGAGGAGTTCCCAGTACTTTATCCTTTCCCCTGTGTAATTACCTTAACAAGCTCCAGCTGTTTTTATTCTCAGAAGGTTTACTCCCTGATATACAGCTGCCTACCCCCTTCGTAAGTGCAGGTCCTAAATGAGCTTTTTTCTCTGTTCCCTCACCACAATCCAGATTCTTTTGGGGAGTTACCAGTACAGTAACCATACCAGGAAGTACTTAATTTATTAAGCTACTGCTTTTCTTAATCTCAGTGGAGATATTTACTGATAAACAGCTACCTAAGCAGCATGTTCATGTTGTTCCTAAATGAGCTTTTATCTCTCTCCCCTCACCACAAATCAGATTCTTCTGAGGAGTTCCCAGTACATTATCCTTTCCCCTGTGTAATTACCTTAACAAGCTGCAGCTGTTTTTATTCTCAGAAGGTTTACTCCCTGATATACAGCTGCCTACCCCCTTCGTAAGTGCAGGTCCTAAATGAGCTTTTTTCTCTGTTCCCTCACCACAATCCAGATTCTTTTGGGGAGTTACCAGTACAGTAACCATACCAGGAAGTACTTAATTTATTAAGCTACTGCTTTTCTTAATCTCAGTGGAGATATTTACTGATAAACAGCTACCTAAGTAGCATGTACATGTAGTTCTTAAATGAGCTTTTATCTCTCTCCCCTCACCACAAATCAGATTCTTCTGAGGAGTTCCCCGTACATTATCCTTTCCCCTGTGTAATTACCTTAACAAGCTCCAGCTGTTTTTATTCTCAGAAGGTTTACTCCCTGATATACAGCTGCCTACCCCCTTCGTAAGTGCAGGTCCTAAATGAGCTTTTTTCTCTGTTCCCTCACCACAATCCAGATTCTTTTGGGGAGTTTCCAGTACAGTAACCATACCAGGAAGTACTTAATTTATTAAGCTACTGCCTTTCTTAATCTCAGTGGAGATATTTACTGATAAACAGCTACCTACGCAGCATGTTCATGTCGTTCCTAAATGAGCTTTTATCTCTCTCCCTTCACCACAAATCAGATTCTTCTGAGGAGTTCCCAGTACATTAACCTTTCCCCTGTGTAATTACCTTACCAAGCTCCAGCTGTTTTTATTCTCAGAAGGTTTACTCCCTGATATACAGCTGCCTACCCCCTTCGTAAGTGCAGGTCCTAAATGAGCTTTTTTCTCTGTTCCCTCACCACAATCCAGATTCTTTTGGCGAGTTACCAGTACAGTAAACATACCAGGAAGTACTTAATTTATTAAGCTACTGCTTTTCTTAATCTCAGTGGAGATATTTACTGATAAACAGCTACCTACGCAGCATGTTCATGTCGTTTGAAAATGAGCTTTTATCTCTCTCCCCTCACCACAAATCAGAATCTTCTGAGGAGTTCCCAGTACATTATCCTTTCCCCTGTGTAATCACCTTAACAAGCTCCAGCTGTTTTTATTCTCAGAAGGTTTACTCCCTGATATACAGCTGCCTACCCCCTTCGTAAGTGCAGGTCCTAAATGAGCTTTTTTCTCTGTTCCCTCACCACAATCCAGATTCTTTTGGGGAGTTACCAGTACAGTAACCATACCAGGAAGTACTTAATTTATTAAGCTACTGCTTTTCTTAATCTCAGTGGAGATATTTACTGATAAACAGCTACCTACGCAGCATGTTCATGTCGTTCCTAAATGAGCTTTTATCTCTCTCCCCTCACCACAAATCAGATTCTTCTGAGGAGTTCCCAGTACATTATCCTTTCCACTGTGTAATTACCTTACCAAGATGCAGCTGTTTTTATACTCAGAAGCTTTACTCCCTGATATACAGCTGCCTACCCCCTTCGTAAGTGCAGGTCCTAAATGAGCTTTTTTCTCTGTTCCCTCACCACAATCCAGATTCTTTTGGGGAGTTACCAGTACAGTAACCATACCAGGAAGTACTTAATTTATTAAGCTACTGCTTTTCTTAATCTCAGTGGAGATATTTACTGATAAACAGCTACCTACGCAGCATGTTCATGTCGTTCCTAAATGAGCTTTTATCTCTCTCCCCTCCCCACAAATCAGATTCTTCTGAGGAGTTCCCAGTACATTATCCTTTCCCCTGTGTAATTACCTTAACAAGCTGCAGCTGTTTTTATTCTCAGAAGCTTTACTCCCTGATATACAGCTGCCTACCCCCTTCGTAAGTGCAGGTCCTAAATGAGCTTTTTTCTCTGTTCCCTCACCACAATCCAGATTGTTTTGGGGAGTTACCAGTACAGTAACCATACCAGGAAGTACTTAATTTATTAAGCTACTGCTTTTCTAAAGCTCAGAGGAGATATTTACTGATAAACAGCTACCTACGCAGCATGTTCATGTCGTTCCTAAATGAGCTTTTATCTCTCTCCCCTCACCACAAATCAGATTCTTCTGAGGAGTTCCCAGTACTTTATCCTTTCTCCTGTGTTATTTCCTTAACAAGCTCCAGCTGTTTTTATTCTCAGAAGGTTTACTCCCTGATATACAGCTGCCTACCCCCTTCGTAAGTGCAGGTCCTAAATGAGCTTTTTTCTCTGTTCCCTCACCACAATCCAGATTCTTTTGGGGAGTTACCAGTACAGTAACCATACCAGGAAGTACTTAATTTATTAAGCTACTGCTTTTCTTAATCTCAGTGGAGATATTTACTGATAAACAGCTACCTACGCAGCATGTTCATGTCGTTCCTAAATGAGCTTTTATCTCTCTCCCCTCACCACAAATCAGATTCTTCTGAGGAGTTCCCAGTACATTATCCTTTCCCCTGTGTAATTACCTTAACAAGCTCCAGCTGTTTTTATTCTCAGAAGGTTTAGTCCCTGATATACAGCTGCCTACCCCCTTCGTAAGTGCAGGTCCTAAATGAGCTTTTTTCTCTGTTCCCTCACCACAATCCAGATTCTTTTGGGGAGTTACCAGTACAGTAAGCATACCAGGAAGTACTTAATTTATTAAGCTACTGCTTTTCTTAAACTCAGTGGAGATATTTACTGATAAACAGCTACCTACGCAGCATGTTCATGTCGTTCCTAAATGAGCTTTTATCTCTCTCCCCTCACCACAAATCAGATTCTTCTGAGGAGTTCCCAGTACATTATCCTTTCCCCTGTGTAATTACCTTAACAAGCTGCAGCTGTTTTTATTCTCAGAAGCTTTACTCCCTGATATACAGCTGCCTACCCCCTTCGTAAGTGCACGTCCTAAATGAGCTTTTTTCTCTGTTCCCTCACCACAATCCAGATTATTTTGGGGAGTTACCAGTACAGTAACCATACCAGGAAGTACTTAATTTATTAAGCTACTGCTTTTCTAAAGCTCAGTGGAGATATTTACTGATAAACAGCTACCTACGCAGCATGTTCATGTCGTTCCTAAATGAGCTTTTATCTCTCTCCCCTCACCACAAATCAGATTCTTCTGAGGAGTTCCCAGTACATTATCCTTTCTCCTGTGTAATTACCTTAACAAGCTCCAGCTGTTTTTATTCTCAGAAGGTTTACTCCCTGATACACAGCTGCCTACCCCCTTCGTAAGTGCAGGTCCTAAATGAGCTTTTTTCTCTCTTCCCTCACCACAATCCAGATTCTTTTGGGGAGTTACCAGTACAGTAACCATACCAGGAAGTACTTAATTTATTAAGCTACTGCTTTTCTTAATCTCAGTGGAGATATTTACTGATAAACAGCTACCTATGCAGCATGTTCATGTCGTTCCTAAATGAGCTTTTATCTCTCTCCCCTCACCACAAATCAGATTCTTCTGAGGAGTTCCCAGTACATTATCCTTTCCACTGTGTAATTACCTTACCAAGATGCAGCTGTTTTTATACTCAGAAGCTTTACTCCCTGATATACAGCTGCCTACCCCCTTCGTAAGTGCAGGTCCTAAATGAGCTTTTTTCTCTGTTCCCTCACCACAATCCAGATTCTTTTGGGGAGTTACCAGTACAGTAACCATACCAGGAAGTACTTAATTTATTAAGCTACTGCTTTTCTTAATCTCAGTGGAGATATTTACTGATAAACAGCTACCTACGCAGCATGTTCATGTCGTTCCTAAATGAGCTTTTATCTCTCTCCCCTCCCCACAAATCAGATTCTTCTGAGGAGTTCCCAGTACATTATCCTTTCCCCTGTGTAATTACCTTAACAAGCTGCAGCTGTTTTTATTCTCAGAAGCTTTACTCCCTGATATACAGCTGCCTACCCCCTTCGTAAGTGCAGGTCCTAAATGAGCTTTTTTCTCTGTTCCCTCACCACAATCCAGATTGTTTTGGGGAGTTACCAGTACAGTAACCATACCAGGAAGTACTTAATTTATTAAGCTACTGCTTTTCTAAAGCTCAGAGGAGATATTTACTGATAAACAGCTACCTACGCAGCATGTTCATGTCGTTCCTAAATGAGCTTTTATCTCTCTCCCCTCACCACAAATCAGATTCTTCTGAGGAGTTCCCAGTACTTTATCCTTTCTCCTGTGTAATTTCCTTAACAAGCTCCAGCTGTTTTTATTCTCAGAAGGTTTACTCCCTGATATACAGCTGCCTACCCCCTTCGTAAGTGCAGGTCCTAAATGAGCTTTTTTCTCTGTTCCCTCACCACAATCCAGATTCTTTTGGGGAGTTACCAGTACAGTAACCATACCAGGAAGTACTTAATTTATTAAGCTACTGCTTTTCTTAATCTCAGTGGAGATATTTACTGATAAACAGCTACCTACGCAGCATGTTCATGTCGTTCCTAAATGAGCTTTTATCTCTCTCCCCTCACCACAAATCAGATTCTTCTGAGGAGTTCCCAGTACATTATCCTTTCCCCTGTGTAATTACCTTAACAAGCTCCAGCTGTTTTTATTCTCAGAAGGTTTAGTCCCTGATATACAGCTGCCTACCCCCTTCGTAAGTGCAGGTCCTAAATGAGCTTTTTCTCTGTTCCCTCACCACAATCCAGATTCTTTTGGGGAGTTACCAGTACAGTAAGCATACCAGGAAGTACTTAATTTATTAAGCTACTGCTTTTCTTAATCTCAGTGGAGATATTTACTGATAAACAGCTACCTACGCAGCATGTTCATGTCGTTCCTAAATGAGCTTTTATCTCTCTCCCCTCACCACAAATCAGATTCTTCTGAGGAGTTCCCAGTACATTATCCTTTCCCCTGTGTAATTACCTTAACAAGCTCCAGCTGTTTTTATTCTCAGAAGGTTTAGTCCCTGATATACAGCTGCCTACCCCCTTCGTAAGTGCAGGTCCTAAATGAGCTTTTTTCTCTGTTCCCTCACCACAACCCAGATTATTTTGGGGAGTTTCCAGTACAGTAACCATACCAGTAAGTACTTAATTTATTAAGCTACTACTTTTCTTAATCTCAGTGGAGATATTTACTGATAAACAGCTACCTACGCAGCATGTTCATGTCGTTCCTAAATGAGCTTTTATCTCTCTCCCCTCACCACAAATCAGATTCTTCTGAGGAGTTCCCAGTACATTATCCTTTCCCCTGTGTAATTACCTTAACAAGCTCCAGCTGTTTTTATTCTCAGAAGGTTTACTCCCTGATATACAGCTGCCTACCCCCTTCGTAAGTGCAGGTCCTAAATGAGCTTTTTTCTCTGTTCCCTCACCACAATCCAGATTCTTTTGGGGAGTTACCAGTACAGTAACCATACCAGGAAGTACTTAATTTATTAAGCTACTGCTTTTCTTAATCTCAGTGGAGATATTTACTGATAAACAGCTACCTACGCAGCATGTTCATGTCGTTCCTAAATGAGCTGTTATCTCTCTCCCCTCACCACAAATCAGATTCTTCTGAGGAGTTCCCAGTACATTATCCTTTCCCCTGTGTAATTACCTTAACAAGCTCCAGCTGTTTTTATTCTCAGAACGTTTAGTCCCTGATATAGAGCTGCCTACCCCCTTCGTAAGTGCAGGTCCTAAATGAGCTTTTTTCTCTGTTCCCTCACCACAATCCAGATTTTTTTGGGGAGTTACCAGTACAGTAAGCATACCAGGAAGTACTTAATTTATTAAGCTACTGCTTTTCTTAATCTCAGTGGAGATATTTACTGATAAACAGGTACCTACGCAGCATGTTCATGTCGTTCCTAAATGAGCTTTTATCTCTCTCCCCTCACCACAAATCAGATTCTTCTGAGGAGTTCCCAGTACATTATCCTTTCCCCTGTGTAATTACCTTAACAAGCTGCAGCTGTTTTTATTCTCAGAAGCTTTACTCCCTGATATACAGCTGCCTACCCCCTTCCTAAGTGCAGGTCCTAAATGAGCTTTTTTCTCTGTTCCCTCACCACAATCCAGATTATTTTGGGGAGTTTCCAGTACAGTAACCATACCAGGAAGTACTTAATTTATTAAGCTACTGCTTTTCTAAAGCTCAGTGGAGATATTTACTGATAAACAGCTACCTACGCAGCATGTTCATGTCGTTCCTAAATGAGCTTTTATCTCTCTCCCCTCACCACAAATCAGATTCTTCTGAGGAGTTCCCAGTACATTATCCTTTCTCCTGTGTAATTACCTTAACAAGCTCCAGCTGTTTTTATTCTCAGAAGGTTTACTCCCTGATATACAGTTGCCTACCCCCTTCGTAAGTGCAGGTCCTAAATGAGCTTTTTTCTCTGTTCCCTCACCACAATCCAGATTCTTTTGGGGAGTTACCAGTACAGTAACCATACCAGTAAGTACTTAATTTATTAAGCTACTGCTTTTCTTAATCTCAGTGGAGATATTTACTGATAAACAGCTACCTACGCAGCATGTTCATGTCGTTCCTAAATGAGCTTTTATCTCTCTCCCCTCACCACAAATCTGATTCTTCTGAGGAGTTCCCAGTACATTATCTTTTCCCCTGTGTAATTACCTTAACAAGCTCCAGCTGTTTTTATTCTCAGAAGGTTTACTCCCTGATATACAGCTGCCTACCCCCTTCGTAAGTGCAGGTCCTAAATGAGCTTTTTTCTCTGTTCCCTCACCACAATCCAGATTCTTTTGGGGAGTTACCAGTACAGTAACCATACCAGGAAGTACTTAATTTATTAAGCTACTGCTTTTTTTAATCTCAGTGGAGATATTTACTGATAAACAGCTACCTACGCAGCATGTTCATGTCGTTCCTAAATGAGCTTTTATCTCTCTCCCATCACCACAAATCAGATTCTTCTGAGGAGTTACCAGTACATTATCCTTTCCACTGTGTAATTACCTTACCAAGATGCAGCTGTTTTTATACTCAGAAGCTTTACTCCCTGATATACAGCTGCCTACCCCCTTCGTAAGTGCAGGTCCTAAATGAGCTTTTTTCTCTGTTCCCTCACCACAATCCAGATTCTTTTGGGGAGTTACCAGTACAGTAACCATACCAGGAAGTACTTAATTTATTAAGCTACTGCTTTTCTAAAGCTCAGTGGAGATATTTACTGATAAACAGCTACCTACGCAGCATATACAGGTCGTTCCTAAATGAGCTTTTATCTCTCTCCCCTCACCACAAATCAGATTCTTCTGAGGAGTTCCCAGTACTTTATCCTTTCTCCTGTGTAATTACCTTAACAAGCTCCAGCTGTTTTTATTCTCAGAAGGTTTACTCCCTCATATACAGCTGCCTACCCCCTTCGTAAGTGCAGGTCCTAAATGAGCTTTTTTCTCTGTTCCCTCACCACAATCCAGATTCTTTTGGGGAGTTACCAGTACAGTAACCATACCAGGAAGTACTTAATTTATGAAGCTACTGCTTTTCTTAATCACAGTGGAGATATTTACTGATAATCAGCTACCTACGCAGCATGTTCATGTCGTTCCTAAATGAGCTTTTATCTCTCTCCCCTCACCACAAATCAGATTCTTCTGAGGAGTTCCCAGTACATTATCCTTTCCCCTGTGTAATTACCTTAACAAGCTCCAGCTGTTTTTATTCTCAGAAGCTTTACTCCCTGATATACAGCTGCCTACCCCCTTCGTAAGTGCAGGTCCAAAATGAGCTTTTTTCTCTGTTCCCTCACCACAATCCAGATTCTTTTGGGGAGTTACCAGTACAGTAACCATACCAGGAAGTACTTAATTTATTAAGCTACTGCTTTTCTTAATCTCAGTGGAGATATTTACTGATAAACAGCTACCTACGCAGCATGTTCATGTCGTTCCTAAATGAGCTTTTATCTCTCTCCCCTCACCACAAATCAGATTCTTCTGAGGAGTTCCCAGTACAATATCCTTTCCCCTGTGTAATTACCTTAACAAGCTCCAGCTGTTTTTATTCTCAGAAGCTTTACTCCCTGATATACAGCTGCCTACCCCCGTCGAAAGTGCCGGTCCTAAATGAGCTTTTTTCTCTGTTCCCTCACCACAATCCAGATTCTTTTGGGGAGTTACCAGTACAGTAACCATACCAGGAAGTACTTAATTTATTAAGCTACTGCTTTTCTTAATCTCAGTGGAGATATTTACTGATAAACAGCTACCTACGCAGCATGTTCATGTCGTTTGAAAATGATCTTTTATCTCTCTCCCGTCACCACAAATCAGAATGTTCTGAGGAGTTCCCAGTACATTATCCTTTCCCCTGTGTAATTACCTTAACAAGCTCCAGCTGTTTTTATTCTCAGAAGGTTTACTCCCTGATATACAGCTGCCTACCCCCTTCGTAAGTGCAGGTCTTAAATGAGCTTTTTTCTCTGTTCCCTCACCACAATCCAGATTCTTTTGGGGAGTTACCAGTACAGTAACCATACCAGGAAGTACTTAATTTATTAAGCTACTGCTTTTCTTAATCTCCGTGGAGATATTTACTGATAAACAGCTACCTACGCAGCATGTTCATGTCGTTCCTAAATGAGCTTTTATCTCTCTCCCCTCACCACAAATCAGATTCTTCTGAGGAGTTCCCAGTACATTATCCTTTCCCTGTGTAATTACCTTAACAAGCTCCAGCTGTTTTTATTCTCAGAAGGTTTACTCCCTGATATACAGCTGCCTACCCCCTTCGTAAGTGCAGGTCCTAAATGAGCTTTTTTCTCTGTTCCCTCACCACAATCCAGATTCTTTTGGGGAGTTACCAGTACAGTAACCATACCAGGAAGTACTTAATTTATTAACCTACTGCTTTTCTTAATCTCAGTGGAGATATTTACTGATAAACAGCTACCTACGCAGCATGTTCATGTCGTTCCTAAATGAGCTTTTATCTCTCTCCCCTCACCACAAATCAGATTCTTCTGAGGAGTTCCCAGTACATTATCCTTTCTCCTGTGTAATTACCTTAACAAGCTCCAGCTGTTTTTTTTCTCAGAAGGTTTACTCCCTGATATACAGCTGCCTACCCCCTTCGTAATTGCAGGTCATAAATGAGCTTTTTTCTCTGTTCCCTCACCACAATCCAGATTCTTTTGGGGAGTTACCAGTACAGTAACCATACCAGGAAGTACTTAATTTATTAACCTACTGCTTTTCTTAATCTCAGTGGAGATATTTACTGATAAACAGCTACCTACGTAGCATGTACATGTAGTTCTTAAATGAGCTTTTATCTCTCTCCCCTCACCACAAATCAGATTCTTCTGAGGAGTTCCCCGTACATTATCCTTTCCCCTGTGTAATTACCTTAACAAGCTCCAGCTGTTTTTATTCTCAGAAGCTTTACTCCCTGATATACAGCTGCCTACCCCCTTCGTAAGTGCAGGTCCTAAATGAGCTTTTTTCTCTGTTCCCTCACCACAATCCAGATTCTTTTGGGTAGTTACCAGTACAGTAACCATACCAGGAAGTACTTAATTTATTAAGCTACTGCTTTTCTTAATCTCAGTGGAGATATTTACTGATAAACAGCTACCTACGCAGCATGTTCATGTCGTTCCTAAATCAGCTTTTATCTCTCTCCCCTCACCACAAATCAGATTCTTCTGAGGAGTTCCCAGTACATTATCCTTTCCCCTGTGTAATTACCTTAACAAGCTCCAGCTGTTTTTATTCTCAGAAGGTTTACTCCCTGATATACAGCTGCCTACCCCCTTCGTAAGTGCAGTTCCTAAATGAGCTTTTTTCATTCTTCCCTCACCACAATCCAGATTCTTTTGGGGAGTTACCAGTACAGTAACCATACCAGGAAGTACTTAATTTATTAAGCTACTGCTTTTCTTAATCTCAGTGGAGATATTTACTGATAAACAGCTACCTACGCAGCATGTTCATGTCGTTCCTAAATGAGCTTTTATCTCTCTCCCCTCACCACAAATCAGATTCTTCTGAGGAGTTCCCAGTACATTATCCTTTCCCCTGTGTAATTACCTTAACAAGCTCCAGCTGTTTTTATTCTCAGAAGCTTTACTCCCTGATATACAGCTGACTACCCCCTTCGTAAGTGCAGGTCTTAAATGAGCTTTTTTCTCTGTTCCCTCACCACAATCCAGATTCTTTTGGGGAGTTACCAGTACAGTAACCATACCAGGAAGTACTTAATTTATTAAGCTACTGCTTTTCTTAATCTCCGTGGAGATATTTACTGATAAACAGCTACCTACGCAGCATGTTCATGTCGTTCCTAAATGAGCTTTTATCTCTCTCCCCTCACCACAAATCAGATTCTTCTGAGGAGTTCCCAGTACATTATCCTTTCCCCTGTGTAATTACCTTAACAAGCTCCAGCTGTTTTTATTCTCAGAAGGTTTACTCCCTGATATACAGCTGCCTACCCCCTTCGTAAGTGCAGGTCCTAAATGAGCTTTTTTCTCTGTTCCCTCACCACAATCCAGATTCTTTTGGGGAGTTACCAGTACAGTAACCATACCAGGAAGTACTTAATTTATTAACCTACTGCTTTTCTTAATCTCAGTGGAGATATTTACTGATAAACAGCTACCTACGCAGCATGTTCATGTCGTTCCTAAATGAGCTTTTATCTCTCTCCCCTCACCACAAATCAGATTCTTCTGAGGAGTTCCCAGTACATTATCCTTTCTCCTGTGTAATTACCTTAACAAGCTCCAGCTGTTTTTTTTCTCAGAAGGTTTACTCCCTGATATACAGCTGCCTACCCCCTTCGTAATTGCAGGTCATAAATGAGCTTTTTTCTCTGTTCCCTCACCACAATCCAGATTCTTTTGGGGAGTTACCAGTACAGTAACCATACCAGGAAGTACTTAATTTATTAACCTACTGCTTTTCTTAATCTCAGTGGAGATATTTACTGATAAACAGCTACCTACGCAGCATGTTCATGTCGTTCCTAAATCAGCTTTTATCTCTCTCCCCTCACCACAAATCAGATTCTTCTGAGGAGTTCCCAGTACATTATCCTTTCCCCTGTGTAATTACCTTAACAAGCTCCAGCTGTTTTTATTCTCAGAAGGTTTACTCCCTGATATACAGCTGCCTACCCCCTTCGTAAGTGCAGTTCCTAAATGAGCTTTTTTCATTCTTCCCTCACCACAATCCAGATTCTTTTGGGGAGTTACCAGTACAGTAACCATACCAGGAAGTACTTAATTTATTAAGCTACTGCTTTTCTTAATCTCAGTGGAGATATTTACTGATAAACAGCTACCTACGCAGCATGTTCATGTCGTTCCTAAATCAGCTTTTATCTCTCTCCCCTCACCACAAATCAGATTCTTCTGAGGAGTTCCCAGTACATTATCCTTTCCCCTGTGTAATTACCTTAACAAGCTCCAGCTGTTTTTATTCTCAGAAGGTTTACTCCCTGATATACAGCTGCCTACCCCCTTCGTAAGTGCAGTTCCTAAATGAGCTTTTTTCATTCTTCCCTCACCACAATCCAGATTCTTTTGGGGAGTTACCAGTACAGTAACCATACCAGGAAGTACTTAATTTATTAAGCTACTGCTTTTCTTAATCTCAGTGGAGATATTTACTGATAAACAGCTACCTACGCAGCATGTTCATGTCGTTCCTAAATGAGCTTTTATCTCTCTCCCCTCACCACAAATCAGATTCTTCTGAGGAGTTCCCAGTACATTATCCTTTCCCCTGTGTAATTACCTTAACAAGCTCCAGCTGTTTTTATTCTCAGAAGCTTTACTCCCTGATATACAGCTGACTACCCCCTTCGAAAGTGCCGGTCCTAAATGAGCTTTTTTCTCTGTTCCCTCACCACAATCCAGATTCTTTTGGGGAGTTACCAGTACAGTAACCATACCAGGAAGTACTTAATTTATTAAGCTACTGCTTTTCTTAATCTCAGTGGAGATATTTAATGATAAACAGCTACCTACGCAGCATGTTCATGTCGTTTGAAAATGAGCTTTTATCTCTCTCCCGTCACCACAAATCAGAATGTTCTGAGGAGTTCCCAGTACATTATCCTTTCCCCTGTGTAATTACCTTAACAAGCTCCAGCTGTTTTTATTCTCAGAAGGTTTACTCCCTGATATACAGCTGCCTACCCCCTTCGTAAGTGCACGTCCTAAATGAGCTTTTTTCTCTGTTCCCTCACCACAATCCAGATTATTTTGGGGAGTTACCAGTACAGTAACCATACCAGGAAGTACTTAATTTATTAAGCTACTGCTTTTCTAAAGCTCAGTGGAGATATTTACTGATAAACAGCTACCTACGCAGCATGTTCATGTCGTTCCTAAATGAGCTTTTATCTCTCTCCCCTCACCACAAATCAGATTCTTCTGAGGAGTTCCCAGAACATTATCCTTTCTCTTGTGTAATTACCTTAACAAGCTCCAGCTGTTTTTATTCTCAGAAGGTTTACTCCCTGATATACAGCTGCCTAACCCTTCGTAAGTGCAGGTCCTAAATGAGCTTTTTTCTCTGTTCCCTCACCACAATCCAGATTCTTTTGGGGAGTTACCAGTACAGTAACCATACCAGGAAGTACTTAATTTATTAAGCTACTGCTTTTCTTAATCTCAGTGGAGATATTTACTGATAAACAGCTACCTACGCAGCATGTTCATGTCGTTCCTAAATGAGCTTTTATCTCTCTCCCCTCACCACAAATCAGATTCTTCTGAGGAGTTCCCAGTACATTATCCTTTCCCTGTGTAATTACCTTAACAATCTAAAGCTGTTTTTATTCTCAGAAGGTTTACTCCCTGATATACAGCTGCCTACCCCCTTCCTAAGTGCAGGTCCTAAATGAGCTTTTTTCTCTGTTCCCTCACCACAATCCAGATTCTTTTGGGGAGTTACCAGTACAGTAACCATACCAGGAAGTACTTAATTTATTAAGCTAGTGCTTTTCTTAATCTCAGTGGAGATATTTACTGCTAAACAGCTACCTACGCAGCATGTTCATGTCGTTCCTAAATGAGCTTTTATCTCTCTCCCCTCACCACAAATCAGATTCTTCTGAGGAGTTCCCAGTACATTATCCTTTCCACTGTGTAATTACCTTACCAAGATGCAGCTGTTTTTATACTCAGAAGCTTTACTCCCTGATATACAGCTGCCTACCCCCTTCGTAAGTGCAGGTCCTAAATGAGCTTTTTTCTCTGTTCCCTCACCACAATCCAGATTCTTTTGGGGAGTTACCAGTACAGTAACCATACCAGGAAGTACTTAATTTATTAAGCTACTGCTTTTCTAAAGCTCAGTGGAGATATTTACTGATAAACAGCTACCTACGCAGCATATTCATGTCGTTCCTAAATGAGCTTTTATCTCTCTCCCCTCACCACAAATCAGATTCTTCTGAGGAGTTCCCAGTACTTTATCCTTTCTCCTGTGTAATTACCTTAACAAGCTCCAGCTGTTTTTATTCTCAGAAGGTTTACTCCCTGATATACAGCTGCCTACCCCCTTCGTAAGTGCAGGTCCTAAATGAGCTTTTTTCTCTGTTCCCTCACCACAATCCAGATTCTTTTGGGGAGTTACCAGTACAGTAACCATACCAGGAAGTACTTAATTTATTAAGCTACTGCTTTTCTTAATCTCAGTGGAGATATTTACTGATAAACATCTACCTAAGCAGCATGTACATGTAGTTCCTAAATGAGCTTTTATCTCTCTCCCCTCACCACAAATCAGATTCTTCTTAGGAGTTCCCAGTACATTATCCTTTCCCCTGTGTAATTACCTTAACAAGCTCCAGCTTTTTTTATTCTCAGAAGCTTTACTCCCTGATATACAGCTGCCTACCCCCTTCGTAAGTGCAGGTCCTAAATGAGCTTTTTTCTCTGTTCCCTCACCACAATCCAGATTCTTTTGGGGAGTTACCAGTACAGTAACCATACCAGGACTTACTTAATTTATTAAGCTACTGCTTTTCTTAATCTCAGTGGAGATATTTACTGATAAACAGCTACGTACGCAGCATGTTCATGTCGTTCCTTAATGAGCTTTTATCTCTCTCCCCTCACCGCAAATCAGATTCTTCTGAGGAGTTCGCAGTACATTATCCTTTCCCCTGTGTAATTACCTTAACAAGCTCCAGCTGTTTTTATTCTCAGAAGGTTTACTCCCTGATATACAGCTGCCTACCCCCTTCGTAAGTGCAGGTCCTAAATGAGCTTTTTTCTCTGTTCCCTCACCAGAATCCAGATTCTTTTGGCGAGTTACCAGTACAGTAACTATACCAGGAAGTACTTAATTTATTAAGCTACTGCTTTTCTTAATCTCAGTGGAGATATTTACTGATAAACAGCTACCTACGCAGCATGTTCATGTCGTTTGAAAATGAGCTTTTATCTCTCTCCCCTCACCACAAATCAGAATCTTCTGAGGAGTTCCCAGTACATTATCCTTTCCCCTGTGTAATTACCTTAACAAGATGCAGCTGTTTTTATTCTCAGAAGGTTTACTCCCTGATATACAGCTGCCTACCCCCTTCGTAAGTGCAGGTCCTAAATGAGCTTTTTTCTCTGTTCCCTCACCACAATCCAGATTCTTTTGGGGAGTTACCAGTACAGTAACCATACCAGGAAGTACTTAATTTATTAAGCTACTGCTTTTCTTAATCTCAGTGGAGATATTTACTGATAAACAGCTACCTACGCAGCATGTTCATGTCGTTTGAAAATGAGCTTTTATCTCTCTCCCCTCACCACAAATCAGAATCTTCTGAGGAGTTCCCAGTACATTATCCTTTCCCCTGAGTAATTACCTTAACAAGCTCCAGCTGTTTTTATTCTCAGAAGGTTTACTCTCTGATATACAGCTGCCTACCCCCTTCGTAAGTGCAGGTCCTAAATGAGCTTTTTTTCTCTGTTCCCTCACCACAATCCAGATTCTTTTGGGGAGTTACCAGTACAGTAACCATACCAGGAAGTACTTAATTTATTAAGCTACTGCTTTTCCTAATCTCAGTGGAGATATTTACTGATAAACAGCTACCTACGCAGCATGTTCATGTCTTTCCTAAATGAGCTTTTATCTCTCTCCCCTCACCACAAATCAGATTCTTCTGAGGAGTTCCCAGTAAATTATCCTTTCCCCTGTGTAATTACCTTAACAAACTCCAGCTGTTTTTATTCTCAGAAGCTTTACTCCCTGATATACAGCTGCCTACCCCCTTCATAAGTGCAGGTCCTAAATGAGCTTTTTTCTCTGTTCCCTCACCACAATCCAGATTCTTTTGGGGAGTTACCAGTACAGTAACCATACCAGGAAGTACTTAATTTATTAAGCTACTACTTTTCTTAATCTCAGTGGAGATATTTACTGATAAACAGCTACCTAAGTAGCATGTACATGTAGTTCTTAAATGAGGTTTTATCTCTCTCCCCTCACCACAAATCAGATTCTTCTGAGGAGTTCCCCGTACATTATCCTTTCCCCTGTGTAATTACCTTAACAAGCTCCAGCTGTTTTTATTCTCAGAAGGTTTACTCCCTGATATACAGCTGCCTACCCCCTTCGTAAGTGCAGTTCCTAAATGAGCTTTTTTCATTCTTCCCTCACCACAATCCAGATTCTTTTGGGGAGTTACCAGTACAGTAACCATACCAGGAAGTACTTAATTTATTAAGCTACTGCTTTTCTTAATCTCAGTGGAGATATTTACTGATAAACAGCTACCTACGCAGCATGTTCATGTCGTTCCTAAATGAGCTTTTATCTCTCTCCCCTCACCACAAATCAGATTCTTCTGAGGAGTTCCCAGTACATTATCCTTTCCCCTGTGTAATTACCTTAACAAGCTCCAGCTGTTTTTATTCTCAGAATCTTTACTCCCTGATATACAGCTGCCTATCCCCTTCGAAAGTGCAGGTCCTAAATGAGCTTTTTTCTCTGTTCCCTCAGCACAATCCAGATTCTTTTGGGGAGTTACCAGTACAGTAACCATACCAGGAAGTACTTAATTTATTAAGCTACTGCTTTTCTTAATCTCAGTGGAGATATTTACTGATAAACAGCTACTTACGCAGCATGTTCATGTCGTTTGAAAATGAGCTTTTATCTCTCTCCCCTCACCACAAATCAGAATGTTCTGAGGAGTTCCCAGTACATTATCCTTTCCCCTGTGTAATTACCTTAACAAGCTCCAGCTGTTTTTATTCTCAGAAGGTTTACTCCCTGATATACAGCTGCCTACCCCCTTCGTAAGTGCAGGTCCTAAATGAGCTTTTTTCTCTGTTCCCTCAGCACAATCCAGATTCTTTTGGGGAGTTACCAGTACAGTAACCATACCAGGAAGTACTTAATTTATTAAGCTACTGCTTTTCTTAATCTCAGTGGAGATATTTACTGATAAACAGCTACTTACGCAGCATGTTCATGTCGTTTGAAAATGAGCTTTTATCTCTCTCCCGTCACCACAAATCAGAATGTTCTGAGGAGTTCCCAGTACATTATCCTTTCCCCTGTGTAATTACCTTAACAAGCTCCAGCTGTTTTTATTCTCAGAAGGTTTACTCCCTGATATACAGCTGCCTACCCCCTTCGTAAGTGCAGGTCCTAAATGAGCTTTTTTCTCTGTTCCCTCACCACAATCCAGATTCTTTTGGGGAGTTACCAGTACAGTAACCATACCAGGAAGTACTTAATTTATTAACCTACTGCTTTTCTTAATCTCAGTGGAGATATTTACTGATAAACAGCTACCTACGTAGCATGTACATGTAGTTCTTAAATGAGCTTTTATCTCTCTCCCCTCACCACAAATCAGATTCTTCTGAGGAGTTCCCCGTACATTATCCTTTCCCCTGTGTAATTACCTTAACAAGCTCCAGCTGTTTTTATTCTCAGAAGCTTTACTCCCTGATATACAGCTGCCTACCCCCTTCGTAAGTGCAGGTCCTAAATGAGCTTTTTTCTCTGTTCCCTCACCACAATCCAGATTCTTTTGGGTAGTTACCAGTACAGTAACCATACCAGGAAGTACTTAATTTATTAAGCTACTGCTTTTCTTAATCTCAGTGGAGATATTTACTGATAAACAGCTACCTACGCAGCATGTTCATGTCGTTCCTAATGAGCTTTTATCTCTCTCCCCTCACCACAAATCAGATTCTTCTGAGGAGTTCCCAGTACATTATCCTTTCCCCTGTGTAATTACCTTAACAAGCTCCAGCTGTTTTTATCTCAGAAGCTTTACTCCCTGATATACAGCTGACTACCCCCTTCGAAAGTGCCGGTCCTAAATGAGCTTTTTTCTCTGTTCCCTCACCACAATCCAGATTCTTTTGGGGAGTTACCAGTACAGTAACCATACCAGAAGTACTTAATTTATTAAGCTACTGCTTTTCTTAATCTCAGTGGAGATATTTAATGATAAACAGCTACCTACGCAGCATGTTCATGTCGTTTGAAAATGAGCTTTTATCTCTCTCCCGTCACCACAAATCAGAATGTTCTGAGGAGTTCCCAGTACATTATCCTTTCCCCTGTGTAATTACCTTAACAAGCTCCAGCTGTTTTTATTCTCAGAAGGTTTACTCCCTGATATACAGCTGCCTACCCCCTTCGTAAGTGCACGTCCTAAATGAGCTTTTTTCTCTGTTCCCTCACCACAATCCAGATTATTTTGGGGAGTTACCAGTACAGTAACCATACCAGGAAGTACTTAATTTATTAAGCTACTGCTTTTCTAAAGCTCAGTGGAGATATTTACTGATAAACAGCTACCTACGCAGCATGTTCATGTCGTTCCTAAATGAGCTTTTATCTCTCTCCCCTCACCACAAATCAGATTCTTCTGAGGAGTTCCCAGAACATTATCCTTTCTCTTGTGTAATTACCTTAACAAGCTCCAGCTGTTTTTATTCTCAGAAGGTTTACTCCCTGATATACAGCTGCCTACCCCCTTCGTAAGTGCAGGTCCTAAATGAGCTTTTTTCTCTGTTCCCTCACCACAATCCAGATTCTTTTGGGAGTTACCAGTACAGTAACCATACCAGGAAGTACTTAATTTATTAAGCTACTGCTTTTCTTAATCTCAGTGGAGATATTTACTGATAAACAGCTACCTACGCAGCATGTTCATGTCGTTCCTAAATGAGCTTTTATCTCTCTCCCCTCACCACAAATCAGATTCTTCTGAGGAGTTCCCAGTACATTATCCTTTCCCCTGTGTAATTACCTTACAATCTAAAGCTGTTTTTATTCTCAGAAGGTTTACTCCCTGATATACAGCTGCCTACCCCCTTCCTAAGTGCAGGTCCTAAATGAGCTTTTTTCTCTGTTCCCTCACCACAATCCAGATTCTTTTGGGGAGTTACCAGTACAGTAACCATACCAGGAAGTACTTAATTTATTAAGCTAGTGCTTTTCTTAATCTCAGTGGAGATATTTACTGCTAAACAGCTACCTACGCAGCATGTTCATGTCGTTCCTAAATGAGCTTTTATCTCTCTCCCCTCACCACAAATCAGATTCTTCTGAGGAGTTCCCAGTACATTATCCTTTCCACTGTGTAATTACCTTACCAAGATGCAGCTGTTTTTATACTCAGAAGCTTTACTCCCTGATATACAGCTGCCTACCCCCCTTCGTAAGTGCAGTCCTAAATGAGCTTTTTTCTCTGTTCCCTCACCACAATCCAGATTCTTTTGGGGAGTTACCAGTACAGTAACCATACCAGGAAGTACTTAATTTATTAAGCTACTGCTTTTCTAAAGCTCAGTGGAGATATTTACTGATAAACAGCTACCTACGCAGCATATTCATGTCGTTCCTAAATGAGCTTTTATCTCTCTCCCCTCACCACAAATCAGATTCTTCTGAGGAGTTCCCAGTACTTTATCCTTTCTCCTGTGTAATTACCTTAACAAGCTCCAGCTGTTTTTATTCTCAGAAGGTTTACTCCCTGATATACAGCTGCCTACCCCCTTCGTAAGTGCAGGTCCTAAATGAGCTTTTTTCTCTGTTCCCTCACCACAATCCAGATTCTTTTGGGGGAGTTACCAGTACAGTAACCATACCAGGAAGTACTTAATTTATTAAGCTACTGCTTTTCTTAATCTCAGTGGAGATATTTACTGATAAACATCTACCTAAGCAGCATGTACATGTAGTTCCTAAATGAGCTTTTATCTCTCTCCCCTCACCACAAATCAGATTCTTCTTAGGAGTTCCCAGTACATTATCCTTTCCCCTGTGTAATTACCTTAACAAGCTCCAGCTTTTTTTATTCTCAGAAGCTTTACTCCCTGATATACAGCTGCCTACCCCCTTCGTAAGTGCAGGTCCTAAATGAGCTTTTTTCTCTGTTCCCTCACCACAATCCAGATTCTTTTGGGGAGTTACCAGTACAGTAACCATACCAGGACGTACTTAATTTATTAAGCTACTGCTTTTCTTAATCTCAGTGGAGATATTTACTGATAAACAGCTACGTACGCAGCATGTTCATGTCGTTCCTTAATGAGCTTTTATCTCTCTCCCCCTCACCGCAAATCAGATTCTTCTGAGGAGTTCGCAGTACATTATCCTTTCCCCTGTGTAATTACCTTAACAAGCTCCAGCTGTTTTTATTCTCAGAAGGTTTACTCCCTGATATACAGCTGCCTACCCCCTTCGTAAGTGCAGGTCCTAAATGAGCTTTTTTCTCTGTTCCCTCACCAGAATCCAGATTCTTTTGGCGAGTTACCAGTACAGTAACTATACCAGGAAGTACTTAATTTATTAAGCTACTGCTTTTCTTAATCTCAGTGGAGATATTTACTGATAAACAGCTACCTACGCAGCATGTTCATGTCGTTTGAAAATGAGCTTTTTCTCTCTCCCCTCACCACAAATCAGAATCTTCTGAGGAGTTCCCAGTACATTATCCTTTCCCCTGTGTAATTACCTTAACAAGATGCAGCTGTTTTTATTCTCAGAAGGTTTACTCCCTGATATACAGCTGCCTACCCCCTTCGTAAGTGCAGGTCCTAAATGAGCTTTTTTCTCTGTTCCCTCACCACAATCCAGATTCTTTTGGGGAGTTACCAGTACAGTAACCATACCAGGAAGTACTTAATTTATTAAGCTACTGCTTTTCTTAATCTCAGTGGAGATATTTACTGATAAACAGCTACCTACGCAGCATGTTCATGTCGTTTGAAATGAGCTTTTATCTCTCTCCCCCTCACCACAAATCAGAATCTTCTGAGGAGTTCCCAGTACATTATCCTTTCCCCTGAGTAATTACCTTAACAAGCTCCAGCTGTTTTTATTCTCAGAAGGTTTACTCTCTGATATACAGCTGCCCTACCCCCTTCGTAAGTGCAGGTCCTAAATGAGCTTTTTTCTCTGTTCCCTCACCACAATCCAGATTCTTTTGGGGAGTTACCAGTACAGTAACCATACCAGGAAGTACTTAATTATTAAGCTACTGCTTTTCCTAATCTCAGTGGAGATATTTACTGATAAACAGCTACCTACGCAGCATGTTCATGTCTTTCCTAAATGAGCTTTTATCTCTCTCCCCTCACCACAAATCAGATTCTTCTGAGGAGTTCCCAGTAAATTATCCTTTCCCCTGTGTAATTACCTTAACAAACTCCAGCTGTTTTTATTCTCAGAAGCTTTACTCCCTGATATACAGCTGCCTACCCCCTTCGTAAGTGCAGGTCCTAAATGAGCTTTTTTCTCTGTTCCCTCACCACAATCCAGATTCTTTTGGGAGTTACCAGTACAGTAACCATACAGGAAGTACTTAATTTATTAAGCTACTACTTTTCTTAATCTCAGTGGAGATATTTTACTGATAAACAGCTACCTAAGTAGCATGTACATGTAGTTCTTAAATGAGGTTTTATCTCTCTCCCCTCACCACAAATCAGATTCTTCTGAGGAGTTCCCCGTACATTATCCTTTCCCCTGTGTAATTACCTTAACAAGCTCCAGCTGTTTTTATTCTCAGAAGGATTACTCCCTGATATACAGCTGCCTACCCCCTTCGTAAGTGCAGGTCCTAAATGAGCTTTTTTCTCTGTTCCCTCACCTCAATCCAGATTCTTTTGGGGAGTTACCAGTACAGTAACCATACCAGGAAGTACTTAATTTATTAAGCTACTGCTTTTCTTAATCTCAGTGGAGATATTTACTGATAAACAGCTACCTACGCAGCATGTTCATGTCGTTCCTAAATGAGCTTTTATCTCTCTCCCCTCACCACAAATCAGATTCTTCTGAGGAGTTCCCAGTACATTATCCTTTCCCCTGTGTAATTACCTTAACAAGCTCCAGCTGTTTTTATACTCAGAAGGTTTACTCCCTGATATACAGCTGCCTACCCCCTTCGTAAGTGCAGTTCCTAAATGAGCTTTTTTCATTCTTCCCTCACCACAATCCAGATTCTTTTGGGGAGTTACCAGTACAGTAACCATACCAGGAAGTACTTAATTTATTAAGCTACTGCTTTTCTTAATCTCAGTGGAGATATTTACTGATAAACAGCTACCCTACGCAGCATGTTCATGTCGTTCCTAAATGAGCTTTTATCTCTCTCCCCTCACCACAAATCAGATTCTTCTGAGGAGTTCCCAGTACATTATCCTTTCCCCCTGTGTAATTACCTTAACAAGCTCCAGCTGTTTTTATTCTCAGAATCTTTACTCCCTGATATACAGCTGCCTATCCCCTTCGAAAGTGCAGGTCCTAAATGAGCTTTTTTCTCTGTTCCCTCAGCACAATCCAGATTCTTTTGGGAGTTACCAGTACAGTAACCATACCAGGAAGTACTTAATTTATTAAGCTACTGCTTTTCTTAATCTCAGTGGAGATATTTACTGATAAACAGCTACTTACGCAGCATGTTCATGTCGTTTGAAAATGAGCTTTTATCTCTCTCCCGTCACCACAAATCAGAATGTTCTGAGGAGTTCCCAGTACATTATCCTTTCCCCTGTGTAATTACCTTAACAAGCTCCAGCTGTTTTTATTCTCAGAAGGTTTACTCCCTGATATACAGCTGCCTACCCCCTTCGTAAGTGCAGGTCCTAAATGAGCTTTTTTCTCTGTTCCCTCACCACAATCCAGATTCTTTTGGGAGTTACCAGTACAGTAACCATACCAGGAAGTACTTAATTTATTAAGCTACTGCTTTTCTTAATCTCATTGGAGATATTTACTGATAAACAGCTACCTACGCAGCATGTTCATGTCGTTCCTAAATGAGCTTTATCTCTCTCCCTCACACACAAATCAGATTCTTCTGAGGAGTTCCCAGTACATTATCCTTTCCCCTGTGTAATTACCTTAACAAGCTCCAGCTGTTTTTATTCTCAGAAGGTTTTCAGTACCTGATATACAGCTGCCTACCCTTCGTAAGTGCAGGTCCTAAATGAGCTTTTTCTCTGTTCCCTCACCACAATCCAGATTCTTTTGGGGAGTTACCAGTACAGTAACCATACCAGGAAGTACTTTAATTTATTAAGCTACTGCTTTTCTTAATCTCAGTTGAGATATTTACTGATAAACAGCTACCTACGCAGCATGTTTATGTCGTTCCTAAATGAGCTTTTATCTCTCTCCCCTCACCACAAATCAGATTCTTCTGAGGAGTTCCCAGTACATTATCCTTTCCCCTGTGTAATTACCTTAACAAGCTGCAGCTGTTTTTATTCTCAGAAACTTTACTCCCTGATATACAGCTGCCTATCCCCTTCGTAAGTGCAGGTCCTAAATGAGCTTTTTTCTCTGTTCCCTCACCACAATCCAGATTCTTTTGGGGAGTTACCAGTACAATAACCATACCAGGAAGTACTTAATTTATTAAGCTACTGCTTTTCTTAATCTCAGTGGAGATATTTACTGATAAACAGCTACCTACGCAGCATGTTCATGTCGTTCCTAAATGAGCTTTTATCTCTCTCCCTCACCACAAATCAGATTCTTCTGAGGAGTTCCCAGTACATTATCCTTTCCACTGTGTAATTACCGTAAAAGCTCCAGCTGTTTTTATTCTCAGAAGGTTTAGTCCCTGATATACAGCTGCCTACCCCCTTCGTAAGTGCAGGTCCTAAATGAGCTTTTTTCTCTGTTCCCTCACCACAATCCAGATTCTTTTGGGGAGTTACCAGTACAGTAACCATCCCAGGAAGTACTTAATTTATTAAGCTACTGCTTTTCTTAATCTCAGTGGAGATATTTACTGATAAACAGCTACCTACGCAGCATGTTCATGTCGTTCCTAAATGTGCTTTTATCTCTCTCCCCTCACCTCAAATCAGATTCTTCTGAGGAGTTCCCAGTACATTATCCTTTCCCCTGTGTAATTACCTTAACAAGATGCAGCTGTTTTTATTCTCAGAAGCTTTACTCCCTGATATACAGCTGCCTACCCCCTTCGTAAGTGCAGGTCCTAAATGAGCTTTTTTCTCTGTTCCCTCACCACAATCCAGATTCTTTTGGGGAGTTACCAGTACAGTAACCATACCAGGAAGTACTTAATTTATTAAGCTACTGCTTTTCTTAATCTCAGTGGAGATATTTACTGATAAACAGCTACCTACGCAGCATGTTCATGTCGTTCCTAAATGAGCTTTTATCTCTCTCCCCTCACCACATATCAGATTCTTCTGAGGAGTTCCCAGTACATTATCCTTTCCCCTGTGTAATTACCTTAACAAGCTGCAGCTGTTTTTATTCTCAGAAGCTTTACTCCCTGATATACAGCTGCCTACCCCCTTCGTAAGTGCAGGTCCTAAATGAGCTTTTTTCTCTGTTCCCTCACCACAATCCAGATTCTTTTGGGGAGTTACCAGTACAGTAACCATACCAGGAAGTACTTAATTTATTAAGCTACTGCTTTCTAAAGCTCAGTGGAGATATTTACTGATAAACATCTACCTACGCAGCATGTTCATGTCGTTCCTAAATGAGCTTTTATCTCTCTCACCTCACCACAAATCAGATTCTTCTGAAGACTTCCCAGTACTTTATCCTTTCTCCTGTGTAATTACCTTAACAAGCTCCGGCTGTTTTTATTCTCAGAAGGTTTACTCGCTGATATACAGCTGCCTACCCCCTTCGTAAGTGCAGGTCCTAAATGAGCTTTTTTCTCTGTTCCCTCACCACAATCCAGATTCTTTTGGAAGGTTACCAGTACAGTAACCATCCCAGGAAGTACTTAATTTATTAAGCTACTGCTTTTCTTAATCTCAGTGGAGATATTTTACTGATAAACAGCTACCTACGCAGCATGTTCATGTCGTTCCTAAATGAGCTTTTATCTCTCTCCCCTCACCACAAATCAGATTCTTCTGAGGAGTTCCCAGTACATTATCCTTTCCCCTGTGTAATTACCTTAACAAGCTCCAGCTGTTTTTATTCTCAGAAGGTTTACTCCCTGATATACAGCTGCCTACCCCCTTCGTAAGTGCAGGTCCTAAATGAGCTTTTTTCTCTGTTCCCTCACCACAATCCAGATTCTTTTGGGGAGTTACCAGTACAGTAACCATACCAGGAAGTACTTAATTTATTAAGCTACTGCTTTTCTTAATCTCAGTGGAGATATTTACTGATAAACAGCTACCTACGCAGCATGTTCATGTCGTTCCTAAATGAGCTTTTATCTCTCTCCCCTCACCACAAATCAGATTCTTCTGAGGAGTTCCCAGTACATTATCCTTTCCCCTGTGTAATTACCGTAAAAAGCTCCAGCTGTTTTTATTCTCAGAAGGTTTAGTCCCTGATATACAGCTGCCTACCCCCTTCGTAAGTGCAGGTCCTAAATGAGCTTTTTTCTCTGTTCCCTCACCACAATCCAGATTCTTTTGGGGAGTTACCAGTACAGTAACCATCCAGGAAGTACTTAATTTATTAAGCTACTGCTTTTCTTAATCTCAGTGGAGATATTTACTGATAAACAGCTACCTACGCAGCATGTTCATGTCGTTCCTAAATGAGCTTTTATCTCTCTCCCCTCACCACAAATCAGATTCTTCTGAGGAGTTCCCAGTACATTATCCTTTCCCCTGTGTAATTACCTTAACAAGCTGCAGCTGTTTTTATTCTCAGAAGCTTTACTCCCTGATATACAGCTGCCTACCCCCTTCGTAAGTGCAGGTCCTAAATGAGCTTTTTTCTCTGTTCCCTCACCACAATCCAGATTCTTTTGGGGAGTTACCAGTACAGTAACCATACCAGGAAGTACTTAATTTATTAAGCTACTGCTTTTCTTAATCTCAGTGGAGATATTTACTGATAAACAGCTACCTACGCAGCATGTTCATGTCGTTCCTAAATGTGCTTTTATCTCTCTCCCCTCACCACAAATCAGATTCTTCTGAGGAGTTCCCAGTACATTATCCTTTCCCCTGTGTAATTTCCTTAACAAGATGCAGCTGTTTTTATTCTCAGAAGCTTTACTCCCTGATATACAGCTGCCTACCCCCTTCGTAAGTGCAGGTCCTAAATGAGCTTTTTTCTCTGTTCCCTCACCACAATCCAGATTCTTTTGGGGAGTTACCAGTACAGTAACCATACCAGGAAGTACTTAATTTATTAAGCTACTGCTTTCTTAATCTCAGTGGAGATATTTACTGATAAACAGCTACCTACGCAGCATGTTCATGTCGTTCCTAAATGAGCTTTATCTCTCTCCCCCTCACCACAAATCAGATTCTTCTGAGGAGTTCCCAGTACATTATCCTTTCCCCTGTGTAATTACCTTAACAAGCTGCAGCTGTTTTTATTCTCAGAAGCTTTACTCCCTGATATACAGCTGCCTACCCCCTTCGTAAGTGCAGGTCCTAAATGAGCTTTTTTCTCTGTTCCCTCACCACAATCCAGATTCTTTTGGGAGTTACCAGTACAGTAACCATACCAGGAAGTACTTAATTTATTAAGCTACTGCTTTTTCTAAAGCTCAGTGGAGATATTTACTGATAAACATCTACCTACGCAGCATGTTCATGTCGTTCCTAAATGAGCTTTTATCTCTCTCACCTCACCACAAATCAGATTCTTCTGAAGACTTCCCAGTACTTTATCCTTTCTCCTGTGTAATTACCTTAACAAGCTCCGGCTGTTTTTATTCTCAGAAGGTTACTCGCTGATATACAGCTGCCTACCCCCTTCGTAAGTGCAGGTCCTAAATGAGCTTTTTTCTCTGTTCCCTCACCACAATCCAGATTCTTTTGGAAGGTTACCAGTACAGTAACCATACCAGGAAGTACTTAATTTATTAAGCTACTGCTTTCTTAATCTCAGTGGAGATATTTACTGATAAACAGCTACCTACGCAGCATGTTCATGTCGTTCCTAAATGAGCTTTTATCTCTCTCCCCCTCACCACAAATCAGATTCTTCTGAGGAGTTCCCAGTACATTATCCTTTCCCCTGTGTAATTACCTTAACAAGCTCCAGCTGTTTTTATTCTCAGAAGGTTTACTCCCTGATATACAGCTGCCTACCCCCTTCGTAAGTGCAGGTCCTAAATGAGCTTTTTTCTCTGTTCCCTCACCACAATCCAGATTCTTTTGGGGAGTTACCAGTACAGTAACCATACCAGGAAGTACTTAATTTATTAAGCTACTGCTTTCTTAATCTCAGTGGAGATATTTACTGATAAACAGCTACCTACGCAGCATGTTCATGTCGTTCCTAAATGAGCTTTTATCTCTCTCCCCCTCACCACAAATCAGATTCTTCTGAGGAGTTCCCAGTACATTATCCTTTCCCCTGTGTAATTACCTTAACAAGCTCCAGCTGTTTTTATTCTCAGAAGGTTTACTCCCTGATATACAGCTGCCTACCCCCTTCGTAAGTGCAGGTCCTAAATGAGCTTTTTTCTCTGTTCCCTCACCACAATCCAGATTCTTTTGGGGAGTTACCAGT